>NW_027593510.1:0-31121 GCF_964213995.1 Mustelus asterias
CCCGGGGACTGTGTCAGTATTTGCAGGGGGGTCCCCGGGGAGCGTGTCACTATTTACAGGGGATCCCCGGGGAGTGTGTCAGTATTTGCAGGGGGGTCACCGGGGAGTGTGTCAGTATTTACAGGGGATCCCCGGGGACTGTGTCAGTATTTACAGGGGGTTCTCCGGGGACTGTCAGAATTTACAGGGGTCCCCGGGGAGTGTCACTATTTACAGTGAGTCCCCGGTCGGTGTGTCAGTATTCACAGGGGGTCCTCGGTGGGTGTGTCAGTATTTACAGGGGGTCCCCGGTGGGTGTGTCAGTATTTACAGGGGGGTCCCCAGTCGGTGTGTCGGGATTCACAGGGGGGTCCCCGGTGGGTGTGTCAGTGTTTACAGGGGGGGTCCCCGGTGGGTGTGTCAGTATTTACAGGGGGGGTCCCCGGTCGGTGTGTCAGTATTTACAGGGGGGGTCCCCGGTGGGTGTGTCAGTATTTACAAGGGGGGTCCCCGGTGGGTGTGTCAGTATTTACAGGGGGTCCCAGGTGGGTGTGTCAGTATTTACAGGGGGTCCCCGGTGGGTGTGTCAGTATTTACAGGGGGTTCCCCGGTGGGTGTGTCAGTATTTACAGGGGGGTCCCCGGTCGGTGTGTCAGTATTTACAGGGGGGTCCCCAGTCGGTGTGTCGGGATTCACAGGGGGTCCCCGGTGGGTGTGTCAGTGTTTACAGGGGGGGTCCCCGGTGGGTGTGTCAGTATTTACAGGGGGTCCCCGGTGGGTGTGTCAGTATTTACAGGGGGGTCCCCGGTGGGTGTGTCAGTATTTACAAGGGGGGTCCCCGGTGGGTGTGTCAGTATTTACAGGGGGTCCCAGGTGGGTGTGTCAGTATTTACAGGGGGTCCCCGGTGGGTGTGTCAGTATTTACAGGGGGGTTCCCGGTGGGTGTGTCAGTATTTACAGGGGGTCCCGGTGGGTGTGTCAGTATTTACAGGGGGGTCCCCGGTGGGTGTGTCAGTATTTACAGGGGGTCCCCGGTCGGTGTGTCAGTATTTACAGGGGGGGTCCCCAGTCGGTGTGTCAGTATTTACAGGGGGGGTCCCCGGTGGGTGTGTCAGTATTTACAGGGGGGGTCCCCGGTGGGTGTGTCAGTATTTACAGGAAGTCCCCGGTGGGTGTGTCAGTATTTACAGGGGGGTCCCGTTGGGTGTGTCAGTATTTACAGGGGGGTCCCCGGTCGGTGTGTCAGTATTTACAGGGGGGGTCCCTGGTGGGTGTGTCAGTATTTACAGGGGGGTCCCCGGTGGGTGTGTCAGTATTTACAGGGGGGGTCCCCGGTGGGTGTGTCAGGATTTACAGGTTATTCCTCTCGGGATAGTTTCAGGGAGCATCTGAGATGGGGCTTTTTGTAATTTGTTTTTTACCGCTCCCCCCCCCTCCCCCCATCCCACTCTCTCTGTCTTTCCTGCCTCTTCCTCTTGCTCTCTCCCTCTCTGTCCCTCTCTTTCCCTCCCTGTCTCCCTCTCTGTCGCTTTCTGTCCCTCTCTATCGCTCTCTCTCCCTCTCTGTCACTCTCTCCCTCTCTGTCACTCTCTCCCTCTCTGTCTCTCTCTCCCTCTCTGTCACTCTCTCTCTGCCTCTCTCTCTCCCTCTCTGTCTGTCTCTCTCTCCCTCTCTCTCTCTCCCTCTCTGTCTGTCTCTCTCTCCCTCTCTCTCTCTCCCTCTCTGTCTCTCCCTCTCTGTCACTCTCTCTCCCTCTCTGTCACACTCTCTCCCTCTCTGTTACTCTCTCCCTCTCTGTCACTCTCCCTCTCTCTCTCTCCCTCTCTCTCCCTCTCTGTCTCTCCCTCTCTGTCTCTCTCTCTCTCTCCCTCTCTGTCTGTCTCACTCTCCCTCTGTCTCACTCTCCCCCTGTCTCTCTCTCTCCCCCTGTCTCTCTCTCTCTCTCCCTGTCTCTGTCCCTCTGTCTCACACAGGGCGGTTACAATCTAACTGCAATCTCGGAGTCTATGGCCATGTGTACTCGAACGTTGCTGGGCGACACACCACCCTACCTCCAGCAGGGGAGGCCCCTCAGTCCCAGTGCAGCCGAGAGCATCAGCAATGTGATCCTCATCCACCACAAGTACTGGTCCTGCCTCCGTCTGCTGGGTGAGACAAACCACCCCCCCCCCCGCACATACAGACATACACTGACACGCGCACTGACGTACACACTGACGCACACGCAGACACACTGACGCACACACTGATGTACACACTGACACACACACTGACGCACACACTGATGTACACACTGACACACACGCTGACACACACTGACACATATTGATGCACACGCTGACGCAGATGCGCTGACGCGCACGCACAAGCGCACACAGACACACGCAGACATACCCTTCCCCTATCTCTCTCTCTCACTCCCTGTCTCTCTCTGTCTCCCTGTCTCTCTCCCTCTCTCCCTGACACACGCAGGCACACGCACACTGACAACACGCACGCACACCCCCTCCACACGCATACAAGCAGACACGCATGCACACACCCTGACAAACCATCCATCTAAACCCCCCCCCCCCCGCCAACAAGAGCGTTTTCCCCCCAATTGGAGTGGTCTCCATCCGTCTCAGTTTTGACCACAGTTCTCTCTCGCCTTACCCCATCGTTCTGTGAGGAGTTCAATCCCAGCCTCTCCTGTCTCCAGCTCGCTGACATCTTCCAGTAAATCCCCTCTTCTCTGCGCCCTCGACAAGGCTCCTTCCTCGAGCCCCCTTGAGGTGGCTGCGAAAGACCCCGCAGCCCGTGTTGCAAGGTGAGTAGGAGTGGGGAGCCTCCATCTTGCGGCCCTGTATATGCCGCTCCCATCTTAAACACTCACTCCCTCCACCACCGACGCACAGCGGCAGCAGTGTGTACCGTCTACAAGATGCACCGCAGCGACTCGCCAAGGCTCCTTCCACAGCGCCGCCCAAACCCACCACCTCTACCCCCTAGAAGGACATGGGCAGCAGACGCCATGGGGAACACCCACCGCCTGCGAGTTCCCCCTCTGAGCCCCCCCACACACACACATACACGCCATCCCGACTTGGAAATATATCGGCCGTTCCTCCACTGTGCCTGGGTCACCCTCCCTAACAGCGCTGTGGATGTACCGACACCACACGGGACTGCAGCGGGTTCATGATGGCTGCTCACCCACCACCTTCTCAAGGGACAATTAGGGATGGGGGATAAGTGCTGAGCTAAGCAGTGACAGCCACACCCCCACGATAGAATAAATACAAAGGGGGGAAAAGAATCACACAAAGGTGGATGGCGTGGGCTTGGCATGTGTTTTTGGGATCTTGCTGTGCACGGCCACTTCTGTCACTTTGCAACGGCGCTTCGACCTGAAAGGAAGATACTTGGTTGTGACGCGCTTTGGGTGCGGAGGTCCACGGAAAGGGTGTCTGCTCTGTCCGGCTCCTCGGTGCGTCGTATTCTGCTCGGGGCCTGCGACGTTTACTGGTTTATGCCTCTCATTTTCACTCGCAGCTCCAGAACTGGAACTTCAGAATCAGTCCAAGGGCCGGATGTGGGCCCAGCAGCCAGCTCCCTCCACAAGTACGTAACACTCGCCAACACCCTGAGTATGACTGAGCGTGACCCACCAGGCCAACATGTAAACCTGTCATGCTGCAATGACGCCCTGCCGCCAGCGGAGGTGCTGCCAAGGCGGCTGCTGGACATGGTCCAATCGCAATGAGGAGGGAGGGACTTTGTCGCAAATTCCTCGCTCTTCAAGTGGATTCCGTCTTGCGCGGACTGGACCTTCCAGCCGCCCCCTCGGCCCAGCCCCCTGCTCCACCTGATCCTGCCTGCGTCACCATGGCAAGTCAAGGAGCACGTCTTATAAACACGGGCCAGTAACGCAGGGAGGGTCCGCCGTATGTCAGAGAGTGGAGTGTTCACCTGAGAGGGTGGCGCGTCTGAGCCTCCAATCTAGAGACACCTCCCACCAAGCGAGGAATGGATCCCATGCCAGTGTGTGCACCTGGGCGCAAATCCTTCCCTTGACAGCTGGTTTATTTACAGAATGCAGCATTATCTCTGTCTGCCTCCGACCTACCAATGCCCAGAGTCGCAACAGCCTCCCTTTATATCATAGAATAGAATCATAGAATCTCTACCATGTAGAAGGAGGCCATTCGGCCCATCGAGTCTACACCGACCACAATCCCACCCAGGCCCCATTCCCGTCACCCCACACATTTACCCTGCCAATCCCCCTGACACTAAGGGGCAATTTAGCATGGCTAATCCACCTAACCCGCACGCCTTTGGATTGTGGGAGGAAACCGGAGTACCCGGGGGAGAATGTGCAGGCTCCACACAGACAGTGACCTGAGCTGGGAATCGAACCTGCGTCCCTGTGAGGCTTGGTGTGTGTCAGTTGGCTGGGGGGAGGTGGGGAGTTCCCCGCTATGTCCCTGGACCGACATTAATCCATTGGCGGACGTCACCCCAAACTGGTAGGCGTTCCTCAGATGCGAGTGGGATCGTGCTGTGTGCCTTTCCTGCGTTCCGCTGGTGACTGGCCCTCAAAAGATCCAGTGTTGGCACTTTAAGGACCTTCCCGAGACTGGGAAAGATAGCTCAGACTTCCGAGTCTTTCATACCACGCAGTGTACTGTCCGCGTGACTTTGCCACTCTGTTCAAATGATCTTTCTCCTTCACGCCCCACAGCTCCCATACCGGAGGCTCGGGTTCAGGTGTCACAGAGTCGGAGGACGTCAATGTGGTTACAGCAGCAGAGTAAGTGTGTTGACGAATGGCCATTCCACTCACCCGTTGACTGTTACTGGGTATTGTGGACTGTATTCTGCACCCACACCCACGTCAACATTTACAATGGGAGCCACCTATGTAAACAGGTCACACTGTAATTACACCCTGCCTCCAGCGGATGGTGCTATTCTGCGACCATTGGAAAGGGCTGCATCGGGATTTGTCATAGAAAGATCACAATAAGGACTGTTTCAATTTAAATGAATTCAGTCTGCACAGCCTTTTGCAAATACCCATCCTCGACCTCGTGCCTGCTCAACTCCGCTCAAAAACATTACTTAAGACATGCCTGTGTACAATTTAAATTAGAGTTATAGAGGTTTACAGCATGGAAACAGGCCCTTTGGCCCAACTTATCCATGCCGCCCCTTTTTTTAACCACTAAGCTAGTCCCAATTGCCCGCGTTTGACCCTCTACAGCCATCTTACCCTTGCAACTGTCTAAATGCTTTTTAAAAGACAAAATTGTACCCGCCTCTACTACGACCTCTGGCAGCTTGTTCCAGACACCACCCTCTGTGTGAATAAATTGCCCCTCTGGACACTTTTGTATCTCTCCCCTCTCGCCTTAAACCTATGCCCTCTAGTTTTCCACTCCCCCACCTTTGGGAAAAAGATATTAGCTATCTAGCTGATCTATGTCCCTCATTCTTTTATAAAACTCCATAAAACCACCCCTCAGCCTCGTGCGCTCCATGGAAAAAAGTCCTCGTCTTCCAGCCTCTCCTTATAACTCAAACCATCAAATCCTGGTAGCATCCTAGTAAATCTTTCCTGCACTCTTTCGAGTATAATAATATCCTTTCTATAATAGGGTGGCCAGAACTGTACAATATTCCAAGTGTGGCCTTACCAATGTCTTGTACAACTTCAACAAGATATCCCAACAAATTGAAAGCAGGAGAAGGCTGCTTTGGGGTAATGCACCTCAGTATTGAGGGAGCATCGCACTGTCGGAGGGTCAGTGCTGAGGGAGCGCCGCACTGTCGGAGGGTCAGTGCTCAGGGAGCGCCGCACTGTGGGAGGGTCAGTGCTCAGGGAGCGCCGCACTGTGGGAGGGTCAGTGCTGAGGGAGCGCTGCACTGTGGGAGGGTCAGTGTTGAGGGAGCGCCGCACTGTGGGAGGGTCAGTGCTGAGAGAGCGCCGCACTGTGGGAGGGTCAGTGCTGAGGGAGCGCCTCACTATGGGAGGGTCAGTGCTGAGGGAGCGCCGCACTGTGGGAGGGTCAGTGCTGAGGGAGCGCCGCACTTTGGGAGGGTCAGTGCTGAGGGAGCACCGCACTGTGGGAGGGTCAGTGCTGAGGGAGCGCCGCACTGTGGGAGGGTCAGTTCTGAGGGAGTGCCGCACTGTGTGAGGGTCAGTGCTGAGGGAGTGCCTCACTGTCGGAGGGTCAGTGCTGAGGGAGCGCCGCACTGTGGGAGGGTCAGTGCTGTGGGAGCGCTGCACTGTCGGAGGGTCAGTGCTGAGGGAGCGCCGTGCTGTGGGAGGGTCAGTGCTGAGGGAGCGCCGCACTGTCGGAGGGTCAGTTCTGAGGGAGTGCCGCACTGTGGGAGGGTCAGTGCTGAGGGAGCGCCTCACTGTGTGAGGGTCAGTGCTGAGGGAGTGCCTCACTGTCAGAGGGTCAGTGCTGAGGGAGCGCCTCACTGTCAGAGGGTCAGTGCTGAGGGAGCGCCGCACTGTTGGAGCGTCAGTGCTGAGGGAGTGCCGCACTGTCGGAGGGTCAGTGCTGAGGGAGCCTTCCACACCTCAGAGCTCTGCAATCTCTCACCATTTAGACAATCGGTTTCTTTTATTCTTCCTGCCAAAATGGACCATTTCACATTTGTCCACATTATACTTGCCAGATCTTTGATCATTCACTAAACCTATCACTGCCCCTTTGTAGCTTCCTTACGTCCTCTTCACAATTTACTTTCCTACCCATCTTTGTGTCGCCAGCAAATTTAGCAACGGTACCTTCAGTCCCTTCATCCAAGTCATTTTATAAAAATTGTAAAACGTTGAGACCCAGCACTGATCAGACCACCGAAACATAGGGTGATAAATAAGGACACGGACTTAGGGGACATCAGAGATGACTGCTCCAGTGGCAGGAAGGAAAGCCATTGGAAATAATTCACTGTCAGGCAGAGTACTGAAGCCAATCTTAGTCTCTGAACCACTACCCCTAAATAAAGTCATTCCTGCGTTGATCCCTGGGAGACTTTGCTGTTTTCAAATTGCTTCAAAGCCCTTGCGTATCGCTGAAGGAAAAAAGGGGACACATCGACGCTTTTCATCTGGTACTCAACAGGACCCCTCGCAAGAATGCCAGGATGAGGGGTAACAACAATTTATTCTATGCAAGACTGACTGGGTTGGCAAGTGGGCTCTGATTGGCGATGGCTCTGAGGTGCAGTGGGATCTGGGTGTATGAATCACTAACACAGGTACAGCAAAAAATTAGGGAAGCTAACAGAATGTTATCATTTATTGAGAGGAGAATGCACCAGTTGACGGTGATCGGCAGTTAACTGCCAAGCACATTTTGCCATTTAAACCAGGCGGCTTGGTTAAGGTATTGACCTGAGCAATGAACCAGTGGCTGTCACTCATTTTGTTTGGCTGAAATAGACCCAGTGAGTCTTCATGTTCTTCCTGTCTGCAAAGAACGGGGCTCTGTGCATTAATATATGTTGCTTCCATTGCATGCAGATGCGCCTCTCTGCAGACCTGACTGTCAATCTTCTTAGCATACTGTTTGTTTAGCAAACTGTTGTCCAGTCACGGAATTTCATCCAATGTTGGACACTGTGTTTTGAATCTTATACGCACGGGCTGGTTGGGTAAGGTCTGTACACTGCCCACCGTGGACAGTGGCTGGGACTTGCTCTTTGATGCAGTAGGAACGGGAGGAAGCCAATCATCCTCTCAAGCCTGTTCCGCCATTCAGTAAAATGGTATCTGATCTGAGGCCTAACTCCACACACCCGCCTTCGGAACCGATCCCTTAACACCTTTGCTTTAACAAAAATTGATCCATCTCCGATTTAAAATTACCAACTGATCCGGCGTCGACGGCCGTTTCGGGAGGAGAATTCCAAACCTCCTCCTCCCTGTGTGTGCAGCAACGCTTCCTAACATCTCTGCTGAACAGTCTGGTTCTAATTTTTAGACAATGCTCCCTAGTTCTCGAATCTCCAACCAGTGGAAATAGTTTATCTTTATCTATTTTGCCTTTTCCTGTTAGTATCTTTGATCAGATCATCCCATAACCTTCTAAATTCGAGAGGAAACAGTTCCAATTTATATAATCTCTCCTCAAAATAAAACCCTTGAAATCCAGGTATCGTTCTTGTATAACTACGCTGTGCTTCCTTCAAGGCCAATATATCCTTCCTACGGTGCAGTGCCCAGATCTGCTCACAGTGACTCCAAGTGGGATCTAACCAGGGTTTTGTATCGCCGCAGCATAACATCTGCATCCTTATGGAACAGACAACAATGCAGCATAGGAACAGGCCCTTTGGCCCGTGATGTTGTGTCGAACATGACGCCAAATTAAACTCATCCCTTCTGCCTGCCCTTGGTCCATGTCACACTATTTGCATATTCCAGTTATAAAGGCCATTAGCCTTCTGGATTATTTTCTGCATCTGTTTGTGGCATTTTAAACATCAGTGCAGCTGAACCCCCAAATCTCTTTGGACATCTGTCCGAGATCCTTGAGGTACCAGTAACCTTAGGCACACTTAATCGACTCTTATTATAAACCACGCTGGTCACCATGCATCCCATAGAACATAGAAAAGCTACAGCACAAACAGGCCCTTCGGCCCACAAGTTGCGCCGAACATGTCCCTACCTACTAGGCTTACCTATAACCCTCTATCTCACTAACTTCCATGAACTTATCCAAAAGTCTCTTAAAAGACCCTATCGAATCCGCCTCCACCACCACTACCGGCAGCCGATTCCACGCACCCACCACCCTCTGAGTGAAAAACTTACCCCTAACATGTCCTCTGTACCTACTCCCCAGCACCCTAAATCTGTGACCTCTTATGGCAACCATTTCAGCCCTGGGTAAAAGCCTCTGAGAATCCACTCTATCAATACCTCTCAACATCTTATACACCTCTATCAGGTCACCTCTCATCCTTCGCCTCTCCAAGGAGAAAAGACCTAGCTCTCTCAACCTAGACTCATAAGGCATGCCATCTAATCCAGGCAGCATCCTTGTAAATCTCCTCTGCACCCTTTCTATGGCTTCCACATCCTTTATGTAATGAGGCGACCAGAACTGGGCACAGTACTCCAGGTGGGGTCTGACCAGGGTCCTATACAGCTGCAGCATTATCTCCCGATTTCTAAACTCAATTCCTCTATTAATGAAGGCCAGTATTTCATACGCCGCCTTAACCACAGCCTCTACCTGCGACGCTGCTTTGAGCGTCCTATGAACCCGGACCCCAAGATCCTTCTGATCTTCCACACTGCCAAGCGTCTTACCCTTAATATTATATCCTTTCATCCTATTCGACCTGCCAAAATGAACCTCCACACACTTATGTGGGTTGAAGTCCATCTGCCACTTCTCCGCCCAGTCTTGCATCTTATCTATATCTCGTTGCAACTGCTGACATCCCTCTACACTATCCACAACACCACCAACCTTTGTGTCATCAGCAAACTTGCCAACCCATCCTTCCACTTCCTCATCCAGGTCATTTATAAAAATCACAAAGAGCAAGGGTCCCAGAACAGATCCCTGGGGCACTCCACTGGTGACCGACGTCCATGCTGAAAAAGACCCATCTACAACCAAGGTCTTTGCGTGTTAACTTCCATACATCGACTATATTTAACTTCATACCACCGAGAAAGGACCCTGATCTATCCTTTCTCGGTCCAACATGGATAACCTCACACTTGCTTCGATTGAAATCCATTCACCTAGTCTCATCAATATCCTTTTGTAATTTTATGCTGGCATCGACAGCGTCAGCAATGCCGCCTAACTTTGTGCCATCGGCAAATTTGGATAAATGACTTTCTGTGCCATCACCCACGTTGTTAATAAATAATGTGAATAATCCACCAATCTGCAAAATGTGCGCCCTCCTTTGCTCTGCAAATTGAACTTGTTGCCTGCGGGTGGGCAGTGATGTTACCGGTGTGGCGGGATCACGGTTTCACTGTGCTGTTTGTCTCTTCACAGTCCCCATGGTGAACATAGTGGAGGCTGATCCACAGGTGTCTCAGAGCCGGAGAGCATCGGCCTGGTCACAGCAGCAGATATCCTTCCAGTGTACGTATATATGTCCAAACACCTCGAGCTTTGCTCATGCCTCCAGTTAGAGCGGGCACCCAAATGCGCCCACATCTTACGCGCCATCTCAGTCCCCCTCTTCCCATTGTGAATCCCCAGGGTCAACAGTGGTAAAGGGCAAGACCCAGGTAAACACGTCATGCTGTGAGGTGCTGCAGTGTGGCGGGTTTAAATAAGGTCATTGCGCTCCCTCCTCCCCCACCTTTATTCGTTCATGTGATGTGGGCGGCGCTGGCAAAGGCAGCACTTGCGACCCATCCCCAATATGGGAGGCATAGTGACACAGAGGTTAGCACTGCTGCCTCACAGCACCAGGGACCCAGGTTCAATTCCAGCCTTGGGTGACTGGCTGTGTGGAGTCTGCCTACTTGTGACACTAATAAATAAACTTCATAAACTTTCAACTCTCATTTCTCATCATGATATTCCATCTGCCACATTTCAAAGGGGGGCAGTTTAAGAGTCGACCACATTGCTGTGTGTGTGTCTGTCTGTGTGTGTGTGTGATTGTGTGTGTGTGTGATTGTGTGTGTGTGTGTCTGTGCGTGTGTGTCTGTGCGTGTGTGTCTGTGCGTGTGTGTCTGTGCGTGTGTGTCTGTGCGTGTGTGTCTGTGCGTGTGTGTCTGTGCGTGTGTGTCTGTGCGTGTGTGTCTGTGCGTGTGTGTCTGTGCGTGTGTGTCTGTGCGTGTGTGTCTGTGCGTGTGTGTCTGTGCGTGTGTGTCTGTGCGTGTGTGTCTGTGCGTGTGTGTCTGTGCGTGTGTGTCTGTGCGTGTGTGTCTGTGCGTGTGTGTCTGTGCGTGTGTGTCTGTGCGTGTGTGTCTGTGCGTGTGTGTCTGTGCGTGTGTGTCTGTGCGTGTGTGTCTGTGCGTGTGTGTCTGTGCGTGTGTGTCTGTGCGTGTGTGTCTGTGCGTGTGTGTCTGTGCGTGTGTGTCTGTGCGTGTGTGTCTGTGCGTGTGTCTGCGCGTGTGTCTGCGCGTGTGTCTGCGCGTGTGTCTGCGCGTGTGTCTGCGCGTGTGTGTCTGCGCGTGTGTGTCTGCGCGTGTGTGTCTGCGCGTGTGTGTCTGCGCGTGTGTGTCTGCGCGTGTGTGTCTGCGCGTGTGTGTCTGCGCGTGTGTGTCTGCGCGTGTGTCTGCGCGTGTGTGTCTGCGCGTGTGTGTCTGCGCGTGTGTGTCTGCGCGTGTGTGTCAGTGCGTGTGTGTCTGTGCGTGTGTGTCTGTGCGTGTGTGTCTGTGCGTGTGTGTCTGTGCGTGTGTGTCTGTGCGTGTGTGTCTGTGCGTGTGTGCCTGTGCGTGTGTGCCTGTGCGAGTCTGCCTGTGCGAGTCTGCCTGTGCGAGTCTGCCTGTGCGTGTCTGCCTGTGCGTGTCTGCCTGTGCGTGTCTGTCTGTCTGTGTGTGTGTCTGTCTGTCTGTGTGTCTGTCTGTGTGTCTGTCTGTGTGTGAGTCTGTGTGTGTGTCTGTGTTTGTCATGGGTGGGGGGGAGCAGGGTGTTCCGGAGTCACATGTAGGCCAAACTGGATTTAAGTTTATTTATTAGTGTCACAAGTAGGCTTACATTAACACTGCAATGAAGTTACTGTGAAAATCCCCTAGTCGCCACACTCCGGCGCCTGTTCGGGTACACTGAGGGAGAATTCAGCACGGCCAGCACACCTAACCAGCACGTCTTTCGGACTGTGGGAGGAAACCGGAGCACCCGGAGGAAACCCGCGCAGACACGGGGAGAACGTGCAAACTCCGCACAGACAGCGACCCAAGCAGGGATCGAACCCGGGTCCCTGGCGCTGTGAGGCAGCAGTGCTAACCACTGTGCCACCCTGGGGTAAAGAGGGCAGATTTCCTTGTCCCCTAAAGGGAGCATCAGTGAACCGGATGCGGTTTATTTTGACAGCAATCGATGATCGTTGCCATGGTCACCATTAAGAATTGCCGAGTTGAGATGGGAAGAAAGCCATTCTGCCCATCATGCATATGCTAGCTCTCCTAAGGAGCATCCATGTACTGCTGCCCTACCCACACTCTCCCCGCATCCCTTCCTGCCCCTGCTGCCCGACCCACACTCTCCCCGCATCCCTTCCTGCCCCTGCTGCCCGACCCACACTCTCCCCGCATCCCTTCCTGCCCCTGCTGCCCTACCCACACTCTCCCCACATCCCTTCCTGCCCCTGCTGCCCTACCCACACTCTCCCCACATCCCTTCCTGCCCCTGCTGCCCGACCCACACTCTCCCCGCATCCCTCCCTGCCCCTGCTGCCCGACCCACACTCTCCCCACATCCCTTCCTGCCCCTGCTGCCCGACCCACACTCTCCCCGCAACCCTCCCTGCCCCTGCTGCCCGACCCACACTCTCCCCGCATCCCTGCCCATTCATCCTTTTCAGATACTTAGGAAATATAGGAAAATTCTGAAGCACCGAAAGAGGCAACTCCACAATTCCTCATCTGCCCTCTAATCCTTCACCCAGTCACTCGTAATCAGTCACTCGTCTCTCTGCTAAGGAAATGAGGTCTTTCCTGTCTGCCCTATCCGGGTTCCTCACAGTTTGGTCCGCCTCAATCAGATCTACCCTTGGCCTCCTCTCTTCCAAGACAAACAGCCCCAGCCACTCCAATCTTCCTGGGTGGCAACATCCTCGTAAATTTCCCCTGCACTGAGACTAGCGTCATGCTCCAGATTCCCGAACACGAGCCAGTCCAGATGTGTGTGCCACCTGCCACCACCACCCCCCCCCCCCCCCCCCCCCCCCCCCAACCCTTTGACCTGGCTTCACCTGAGTGCGGGATCTGGTCATGCCAACGAATGCCAGTCAGTCAGCCATCCGTTGCATAAAAACTGGCATCTTTACACTGGGTGAGCCACCACTCAACAGGCCCCCACTCTATCCCCTGGCTGAGACATTGGTGGATTCAAGCCCCCTCCCCCACCCACACCACTGCAGAGGCTCCAGCCCCATTATCCAGGCACGATGCACTACACTGTAGAAGCAATGGCGTAGTGGTGTTGTCACTGGACTAGTAACCCAGAGCTCTGTGGACCCGGGTTCGAATCCCGCCACGTCAGATGCTGAAATTCGAATTCAGTTGAAAAAAAGTCTGGAATTAAAAGTCGAATGAAACCATCATTGACTGTTGTTAAAAATCCAATCTGAGTCACCAATGTCCCTTCCGTGAAGAGGATCTCTGCTGTCCTCACCTGGTCTGACCTACACATGACTCCAGACCCACTGCAATGCGATCAAATCTTAAATGCCCTCAGGGATGGGCAGTAAACGTTGGCCCAGCCAGCGATGCCCACATCCCAATAATGAATATAAACCAACCCCCACCCCCGGCCCACATTGGCGCTTTGGGTCTCGGCCAAGGCGGGGGGGGAGATGGTCGCAGTCTCAAGGTAAGGGGCACCCACTCGGAACTGGGCTGTGGAGGGATTCCTTCACTCTGTGGGTAGCGAATCTCTGAGATTCTCTGCCCTGGGGTGAAGGGGGCAGGATCTGCTGAAAGATAGAGCTCAAAGGGCGGCACGGTAGCACAGTGGTTAGCACTGCTGCTTCACAGCTCCAGGGTCCCGGGTTCGATTCCCAGCTCGGGTCACTGTCTGTGCGGAGTTTGCACATTCTCCTCGTGTCTGCGTGGGTTTCCTCCGGGTGCTCCGGTTTCCTCCCACAGTCCAAAGATGTGCGGGTTAGGTTGATTGGCCAGTTAAAAATTGCCCCTTAGAGTCCTGGGATGTGTAGGTTAGAGGGATTAGCGGGTAAATATGTGGGGGTAGGGCCTGGATGGGATTGTGGTCGGTGCAGACTCGATGGGCCGAATGGCCTCCTTCTGCACTGTAGGGTTTCTATGATTTCTATGATTTCTAAATGTCCCTTCAACAGTCAGGGGGATGTTCTGATGATTGCTTTTTCCATCTGATCCAGTTACTGAGCCTGACTTGGATAACCAAGCGACAGAGTCACAGAGAGGATCACTGTGGCAGCAGGAACCACAGAGCGTGGGTATGTACCTTACCGAGGAGCATTGCAGGATTACCAGGCCTGATACACCACTTCTATCATTGAAAAAATGTGCCCAGTCTTCCCTGTATCTCCCCGGGTAACATATTCAACATTCCCCTGTGACCCATGTCTCCTTCTGAGCCCCACATCAATGTTTATGAAGGGAGAACCTATGTAAACAGTCACGTTGTAATTGCACACTGCCACCAGTAGAGGTGCAATTGCATGACAGGATGGCAGTAGACACGTTACAAAGTTAGCTTGGAATTTCTAGCCTGATGAAGAGAATGAGTGAATCGGTGGACTCAATTGCCACTGCACAGCCTGGGCAGGCAATCCACCCACTTTCCCCCAGCCCCATGAACCGCCTTTACCGTTTGTCATGCCTTTCCCTGCAAGCAAAAGGCAGTGGGAGGTCAAAGGGTAATTATAGAACTTACTGAGTGAACATTGCACACTCTGTGCTGAGGGGCCACCGCACTGTCGGTGAGTCAAAACTGAGGGAGCACTGCAAAGTCAGAGGGTAAGTGTTGAGGGAGTGGCACACCGTCGGGAGAGTCAGTGCTGAGGGAGCGACGCACTGTCAGACAGTCAGTGCTGAGAGAGCGCAGCACTGTTGGAGGGTCAGTGATGAGGGAGTGCCTTACTGTGGGAGGGTCAGTGCTGAGGGAGCGCCGCACTGTGGGAGGGTCAGTGCTGAGGGAGTGCCTTACTGTGGGAGGGTCAGTGCTGAGGGAGCGCCGCACTGTGGGAGGGTCAGTGCTGAGGGAGGGCCGCACTGTGGGAGGGTCAGTGCTGAGGGAGGGCCGCACTGTGGGAGGGTCAGTGCTGAGGGAGCGCCGCACTGTGGGAGGGTCAGTGCTGAGGGAGTGCCTTACTGTGGGAGGGTCAGTGCAGAGGGAGCGCCGCACTGTGGGAGGGTCAGTGCTGAGGGAGCGGCGCACTGTCGGAGGGTCAGTGCTGAGGGAGCACCGCACTGTCGGAGGGTCAGTGCTGAGGGAGCACCGCACTGTGGGAGGGTCAGTGCTGAGGGAGCGCCGCACTGTGGAAGGGTCAGTGCTGAGGGAGCGCCGCACTGTGGGAGGGTCAGTGCTGAGAGAGCGCCGCACTGTGGGAGGGTCAGTGCTGAGGGAGCACCGCACTGTGGGAGGGTCAGTGCTGAGGGAGCACCGCACTGTGGGAGGATCAGTGCTGAGGGAGCACCGCACTGTGGGAGGGTCAGTGCTGAGGGAGCGCCGCACTGTGGGAGGGTCAGTGCTGAGGGAGTACCACACTGTGGGAGGGTCAGTGCTGAGGGAATGCCGCACTTTGGGAGGGTCAGTGCTGAGGGAGTGCCGCACTGTGGGAGGGTCAGTGCTGAGGGAGCGCCGCACTGTGGGAGGGTCAGTGCTGAGGGAGCGCTGCACTTTGGGAGGGTCAGTGCTGAGGGAGCGCCGCACTGTGGGAGGGTCAGTGCTGAGGGAGCGCTGCACAGTGGGAGGGTCAGTGTTGAGGGAGCGCCGCACTGTTGGAGGGTCAGTGCTGAGGGAGCGCCGCACTGTGGGAGAGTCAGTGCTGAGGGAGCGCCCGCACTGTGGGAGGGTCAGTGCGGAGGGAGCGCCGCACTGTGGGAGGGTCAGTGCTGAGGGAGCGCCGCACTGTGGGAGGGTCAGTGCTGAGGGAATGCCGCACTTTGGGAGGGTCAGTGCTGAGGGAGCGCCGCACTGTGGGAAGGTCAGTGCTGAGGGAGCGCCGCACTGTGGGAGTGTCAGTGCTGAGGGAATGCCGCACTGTGGGAAGGTCAGTGCTGAGGGAGCGCCGCACTGTGGGAGGGTTAGTGCTGAGGGAGCGCCGCACTGTGGGAGGGTCAGTGCTGAGGGAGCGCCGCACTGTGGGTGGGTCAGTGCTGAGGGAAGCGTCGCACTGTGGGACGGTCAGTGCTGAGGGAGCGCCGCACTGTGGGACGGTCAGTGCTGAGGGAGCGCCGCACTGTGGGAGGGTCAGTGTTGAGGGAATGCCGCACTGTGGGAAGGTCAGTGCTGAGGGAGTGCCGCACTGTGGGAGGGTCAGTGCTGAGGGAGCGCCGCACTGTGGGAGGGTCAGTGCTGAGGGAGCGCCGCACTGTGGGTGGGTCAGTGCTGAGGGAAGCGCCGCACTGTGGGAGGGTCAGTGCTGAGGGAGCGCCGCACTGTGAGAGGGTCAGTGCTGAGGGAGCGCCGCACTGTGGGACGGTCAGTGCTGAGGGAGCGCCGCACTGTGGGAGGGTCAGTGCTGAGGGGCGCCGCACTGTGGCAGGGTCAGTGCTGAGGGAGCGCCGCACTGTGGGAGGGTCAGTGCTGAGGTAGCGCCGCGCTGTGGGAGGGTCAGTGCTGAGGTAGCTGTGCTGTTGAAGAATGCGTGGGAGAACCTCTCCCTGGCTGGGCCAATGAACCTCAACAACAATGGGTCCGTATTTCACAGCTGAGTGGGGGACCTGGCTGTGCGCAAATTGGTCCGTGGCTTCAGCGACATTTCATCCGCGACTCATACTGAGCTGGACCTCAGGCGCTTCTGGGTGGGGCCATCCTGAGGGCATGGGGGAGCCCTGTCAGAGTGCGTCACTGTTGATGATTGCCTTCTGACGATGCAGCCTCACGTGTCTTCTCTACTTTATTTCCTCCGAATAGCAGATGAAGATTTTAACGCAGAATCTCTGAAGCGGAAAGTGTCCCTGTGGCCGCAGCAGCTGCCGCCTGTCCAGAGTATGTATACTGACGTGCCGGCGTCTAGTGCTACCCCCCACCAACCTCAACACCGGTTTGGAACTGAGCGCGGCAACACAATGCCAGCACCCCCCCCCCCCCCCCCCCCACCACACACACACTGAGCTTGCGGCATTCTCTGTTTGGGGAATCCTTCTGAACTAATCCATTTGCCGGCACATCTGAGCACCAAGATATCAATTTGTAAGCATTGGAATGTAGCTTGTCGCTGTACTTGCTAAGGAGCTGACCAGCACCCGTCCACCCCTCTCCCCCGAGTGTGACTCACCAACAGGGACATCGGGGCAGAGGCCCATTCGGCCCATCCCATCTGTACCACCTCTCCCGTTCACCCATCAAGTCAGACCCTGTAACAACCTGACTACGTTGGGGGTTTCTAAAACAAAAAAGGGCAAAACGTGGTTTGCCCACGTAGATTCAAAATAACAAACGGCAGGTTTATTGTCAGAGCTGTTGCCTCGACAGAGTAGGAAAGGAAACTTAGGCAGGAGCCTCCAAAACACCCCAATGGCATTGTTGTCAAATCACATGGCCAGCTCTTCAAGCAATCATGCAACCACTGAACTATATAACAGTCCTCACCCTCGTTATCTCCATTTCTGTCCCTCTCCTCGTAAGCAGGGAGTTCCAGGTCGTTAACACTCACTGCGTAAAGTGTGTTCTCTTATATAAACCCAGGAGTGCTTTGTTGAGCGATTTTTAAAATATATAAAATTACCATTTAAAACTATTCGCAAATTGTCAATTGCACCCTGGGCGCAAAATCTAACCACCCGTTGTTCCGTGTCTAATTGAAAGATGCACAGTAACTTCCGTGTAGCAGTCTGCTGTAACTTGATAAGACATTTGCACAGACATCTCTTTCCAGTGTGGGGCTGTGTGTTCGGAGTTTAGAACATTGAATACAGGAGTTGGGACGTCTTGTTGAAGTTGTACAAGACATTGGTAAGGCCACACTTGGAATACTGTGTACAGTTCTGGTCACCCTATTATAGAAAGGATATTATTCAACCAGAAAGAGTGCAGAAAAATTTTACTAGGATGCCACCGGGACTTGATGGTTTGAGTTATAAGGAGAGGCTGGAAAGACTGGGACTTTTTTCCCTGGAGCATAGGAAGCTTTGGAGTGATTTTATAGAGGTCTATAAAATAATAGATCAGCTAGATCGTCAATATCTTTTCCCAAAGGTAGGGGAGTCTAAAACTAGAGGGCATAGGTTTAAGTTGAGAGGGGGGAGATACAAAAGGGTCCAGAGGGGCAATTTTTTCACAGAGGGTGGTGAGTGTTTGGAACATGCTGTAAACCTCTTGACTCTATGACTCTAATGCTCTGTGCCCATGTAAACCTGTCACATTGCAATTGCACCCTCCCACCAGAAGGGAAGGATGAGTGCTGTGACACGGTATGCTTCCATGGGTGGTATCCATTGGAAACGTGCAATGGGGCTATAAATATGTGTCGCGAATCTGTGCCCTCAACTGCCACTGCGCAGCCTGGTCCGATATTTAGCTCCCGGGAAACTCTTGCCTGTGATCCCGTGACCAGGTTGCAAGGTGGGGTGGGGAGGGAGGGGGGTGGAGGGAAGGAAAAAAATGCTCCAAATTTACTCGTTACGTGGTGAGGCTCTTTGGGGTATCGTGAGTGGATGATGGACATGGGCAGGGTGATGGTGGCATCACCATCAGGCAGTCAATCCATTGTTTCTATTTTTAACTATGACTCCATGTCTCCCGCAGATCCTGAGCTGGACGTGACTGGTCAGCCCATTCCGAAATCTCACAAGGCGCTGTGGCCTCAGGAGCCAGCTCCCTCGCCCCTGGCCATGTTGCCCATGGACTTCAAGATAAGCCCGGGCAGCCGCAGCCTGGCGCTGCCCTCTCCAGGCACCCTTTCCGCCTCCACCATCGTCGCCACGGGCCCGAGCCCCAGGACGGGAACCAAGCCGAGGAGGAGAAACGACCCGGGGGCCTCTGTGGAGGAAGAAGGCGAGAGCGCAGCATCCCAAAACCTGGATTCCAGAAGAAGTACACTGGTAGGAGGCAGGCTCGTTCAACCCAGCAGCACCGACCACATGGAAGGCAGTGGGACAGCTTGGCCAAACATTGAATAGCGGGGCCCGGGTCTGAGATAACACGCATATTGGTGGTGTGGTAAATAGCGAGGAGGAAAGCCTTAAGTTACTGGAGGATATGGGGTAGCACAGTGGTTAGCACTGCTGCCTCCCAGCGCCAGGGACCCGGGTTCAATTCCAGCCTCGGGTCACTGTCTGTGTGGAGTTTGCACATTCTCCCCGTGTCCGCGTGGGTTTCCTCCGGGTGCTCCGGTTTCCTCCCACACTTCAAAGATGTGCAGATTAGCTGGATTGGCCATGCTAAATTGCCCTTTAGTGTCCAAAGATGTGTAGGTTCGGTGGGTTGGCCATGCTAAATTGCCCTTTAGTGTCCAAAGATGTGTAGGTTACGTGGGTTGGCCATGCTAAATTGCCCCTTAGTGTCCAAAGATATGTAGGTTAGGTGGGTTGGCCATGCTAAATTGCCCCTTAGTGTCCAAAGATGTGTAGGTTCGGTGGATTGGCCATGCTAAATTGCCCCTTAGTGTCCAAAGATGTGCAAGTTAGGTGGATTGGCCGTGCTAAATTGCCCCTTAGTGTCCAAAGATGTGTAGGTTCGGTGGATTGGCCATGCTAAATTGCCCCTTGGTGTCCAAAGAGGTACAGATTAGGGGATTGGCCATGCTAAATTGTCCCTTCGTGCAGGTTAGGGGGTTTCGCAAGGTAAATGCATGGAGTTACGGGGATAACATGCTGTAACGGACAGTCAAAGCAGATTCGATGGGCCAAGTGGCTAAAATACTTAACACAGAAATTGTTCGATTCAACAACAGTCTGCATTGCTCTAGCCCCTTGAGCACAGTAAAAGGCACTGGCAGGAGTGTAAATCAGACAGAATTTGACCCTGCTACCCAGGAGAAGATAGCAGGGGCAGAGTGAGAGAGAGAATTATCAGGACTTAGAGAGGGAGTAGGCAATTCAGCCCCTGGAGCCTGCTCAGCTATTTAATACATCATCGCTGATCTCATCTCAGCCTCAACTCCACTTTCCTGCCTGTTCTCCATAGCCCTTCAAACTGAACTAAAAATCTGCCCACCTCTTCCTTTAATAGTCCCGGCATCCACAACGTTCGAGAGCAGTGAATTCCACAGACTCGCCACCCTTTGAGAGAAGGAACTTCTCCTCGTCTCAGTTTTAAATCTGTCAATCCTTATCCTAAAACTATGACCTCTGGTTCTAAATTCCCTACAAGAGGAAACATCCTCTCCACCTCTCCCCTATCAATTCCCCATATCATCCTGTACACCTCAATTAGATCTCCTCACCTTCTTCTAAACTCCAGGGAGTATAGGTCTAATCTGCCCAATCTCTCTTCAGAATGTAAACTCCTCTTCTCTGAAGAGAGAGACAAATGTTGAGGGCCCCCCAGGCAGCTGAAGGCACGGCCGCCAATGGTGGAGTGATGGGAATCGGGGGGATGCTCGGGGGAGAGGCTGGAGGGACGCAGAGATCTCGAAGGGATGCAGAGGATTACAGACATAGGGGGAGTTGTAGGGACTGGAGGAGGTTACAGAGATAGGGTTGTAGGGACTGGAGGAGGTTACAGAGATAGGGAGGGTTGTAGGGGCTGGAGGGGGTTACAGAGATAGGGAGGGTTGTAGGGACTGGAGGGGGTTACAGAGATAGGGAGGGTTGTAGGGACTGGAGGGGGTTACAGAGATAGGGAGGGTTGTAGGGACTGGAGGGGGTTACAGAGCTAGGGAGGGTTGTAGGGGCTGGAGGAGGTTACAGACACAGGGAGGGTTGTACAACCTGGAGAAGATTACAGAGGTAGCGAGGGTTGTAGAGGAGGTTACAGAGATAGGGAGGGTTGTAGGGACTGGAGGCAGTTACAGAGGTAGCGAGGGTTGTAGAGGAGTTACAGAGATAGGGAGGGTTGTAGGGACTGGAGGCAGTTACAGAGGTAGGGAGGGTTGTGGGGACTGGAGGAGGTTACAGAGATAGGGAGGTTTGTAGGGGCTGGAGGAGGTTACAGAGGTAGGGAGGGTTGTGGGGACTGGAGGAGGTTACAGAGATAGGGAGGTTTGTAGGGGCTGGAGGAGGTTACAGAGATAGGGAGGGTTGTGGGGCTGGAGGAGGTTACACAGATAGGGAGGGTTGTAGGGGCTGGAGGAGGTTACAGAGATAGAGAGGGTTGTAGGGGCTGGAGGAGGTTACAGAGATAGAGAGGGTTGTAGGGGCTGGAGGAGGTTACAGAGACAGGGAGGGTTGTTGGGGCTGGAGGAGGTGACAGGGGTAGGGAGGGTTGTGGGGCTGGAGGAGGTTACAGAGATAGGGAGGGTTGTAAGACCTGGAGGAGGTTACAGGGGTAGGGAGACAACGGAGGGATTTGCACCTGAGGATGCTGCTTTTAAATGGTCTGGGTGTCAGTGTGCAACAGGAATGTTGGTGTCCGGAGATGGAGGGGGTGCGGGGGTTGAGGGGGGTGCACGGTGGTGATGCTTCCACCAAGGATGAGTCATGGCAGTGGCAGAGACTGGCGTAAATGTCAGGATGTGACGGGTGGGGGGTGAGGGCAGGCTGGTGTGTGGGGGCAGAAAGGCCAGCATGGAGCAGAGGGGCTGAGTGGCCTTTGGCTGGCACTCGATTCTTCAATTGCTGTATCTGGGGAACAAGGCTTTTTCCCCACGCTGGGGCGATGAACGCTGTTCAAGAGGGAGGGGAGCGCGGGAACGGGTTTGGGGCAAGAGGCATCGATGGAAGTGTTGGTAAAAGAAGAGGGCACCACAGAAGTGGGGTTGGGGGGGCGGGGGGGTGCCAAAACCGACACGGGGATGTGAATGACTCACCGTCCCTCCTCCTCCTCCTGGTACAGGGCAGTGAGCTGGCCAGGGATGCCTCCAGTTCGGTTTCCAGCGGAGCCGGCAGCAAGGTGAGACTGAGCAGCGATGAGGAGGTTGAGACCACAGTCGACAGGCATCGCAAGGGCAGGCAGCGGTGCCCAGAATCAGCCCGCCCGGTGCCAATCACGCTGGTGAGTCTGAGTCCGGGGGAGGAGATGTGTGGGAGGGGGCGTGCCGGGGGGGGGGGGGGGGGGGGCGCTATGCTGGTCTATTGGAGGGCACCCACCCAGGACTCGCCGTCCCAGCCGCCGGAGAATCAGCAGCCGGCTGCTAGTCAAGTAGCCCTGAACAGTGGGCGATCCAGTGGTGCCCGCGACCCAACACTGCAGACCAGGTCAGAGATATATGCATGAAAAGCGGGAGGGCGGGGCTGAGGGGTGGAACTTCGTTGTGTTTGATCGTTGACGTAAAATTGGGCGCCATGGCTCCAAGCTGCCTCCAGCCAACCCCACAGCAACCAAATGCTGGTCTTTGCTGCAGTTTACACAGCAACAAACCGAGGACAGTGGCTGAGGAACTACAGACACTCCACACCCCTCACTGTAACACTCTAATATATCCCACACCCCTCACTGTACCACTCTGATATACCCCACACCCCTCACTGTAACACTCTGCTATGTCCCATACCACTCACTGTACCACTCTGATATACCCCACACCCCTCACTGTAACACTCTGCTATGTCCCATACCACTCACTGTACCACTCTGAGATATCCCACACCCCTCATTGTAACACTCTAATATATCCCACACCCCTCACTGTAACACTCTGATATATCCCACACCCCTCACTGTAACACTCTGATATACCCCACACCCCTCACTGTAACACTGATATACCCCACACCCCTCACTGTAACACTGTGATATATCCCACACCCCTCACTGTAACACTCTGATATATCCCACACCCCTCACTGTAACACTCTGATATACCCCACACCCCTCACTGTAACACTGATATACCCCACACCCCTCACTGTAACACTCTGATATACCCCACACCCCTCACTGTAACACTCTGATATATCCCACACCCCTCACTGTAACACTCTGATATACCCCACACCCCTCACTGTAACACTCTGATATACCCCACACCCCTCACTGTAACACTGATATATCCCACACCCCTCACTGTAACACTCTGATATACCCCACACCCCTCACTGTAACACTCTGATATACCCCACACCCCTCACTGTAACACTCTGATATACCCCACACCCCTCACTGTAACATTCTGATATACCCCACAGCCCTCACTGTAACACTGTGATATATCCCACAGCCCTCACTGTAACACTCTGATATATCCCACACCCCTCACTGTAACACTCTGATATATCCCACACCCCTCACTGTAACACTCTGATATACCCCACACCCCTCACTGTAACACTCTGATATACCCCACACCCCTCACTGTAACACTCTGATATACCCCACACCCCTCACTGTAACACTCTGATATACCCCACACCCCTCACTGTAACACTCTGATATACCCCACACCCCTCACTGTAACACTCTGATATACCCCACACCCCTCACTGTAACACTCTGATATACCCCACACCCCTCACTGTAACTCTCTGATATACCCGACACCCCTCACTGTAACTCTCTGATATATCCCACACCCCTCACTGTAACATTAATATAAAAGACTAGTTCCCAGTTGTTGCTTTCGTTGATCTGCCCATGCGTTGTGTGTCATTGTGCAGTTGATCGATCTTTTTTCTTTCCAGGGAGTGCTGCATGCCGTCACCCCACTGAAGTGGTGCCCACACTTGGAGGTGATCCGACCCTTGCCCCCGGTTGGTTTGAATGTGAAGGAAAGCTGCCACGAATGTGGCAGTGATAGCGAGAACTGGGTCTGCCTAACCTGTTACAAGGTTCGAAACAGCCTCCTGATATATTAATGCCACCCACCCTGATACAGAGGATCCTATTGCACAGCAGCACTGACCCTCCCACAGTGCGGCGCTCCCTCAGCACTGACCCTCCCACAGTGCGGCACTCCCTCGGCACTGACCCTCCCACAGTGCGGCGCTCCCTCAGCACTGACCCTCCCACAGTGCGGCGCTCCCTCAGCACTGACCCTCCCACAGTGCGGCGCTCCCTCAGCACTGACCCTCCCACAGTGCGGCACTCCCTCGGCACTGACCCTCCCACAGTGCGGCGCTCCCTTGGCACTGACCCTCCCACAGCGCGGCGCTCCCTCGGCACTGACCCTCCCACAGTGCGGCGCTCCCTCGGCACTGACCCTCCCACAGTGCGGCGCTCCCTCGGCACTGACCCTCCCACAGTGCGGCGCTCCCTCGGCACTGACCCTCCCACAGTGCGGCGCTCCCTCGGCACTGACCCTCCCACAGTGCGGCGCTCCCTCGGCACTGACCCTCCCACAGTGCGGCGCTCCCTCGGCACTGACCCTCCCACAGTGCGGCGCTCCCTCAGCACTGACCTTCCCACAGTGCGGCGCTCCCTCAGCACTGACCCTCCCACAGTGTGGCGCTCCCTCAGCACTGACCCTGGCACAGTGCGGCACTCCCTCGGCACTGACCCTCCCACAGTGTGGCGCTCCCTCAGCACTGACCTTCCCACAGTGCGGCGCTCCCTCAGCACTGACCCTCCCACAGTGCGGTGCTCCCTCGGCACTGACCCTCCCACAGTGCGGCACTCCCTCAGCACTGACCTTCCCACAGTGCAGCGCTCCCTCAACACTGACCCTCCTACAGTGCGGCGCTCCTTCAGCACTGACCCTCCGACAGTGCGGCGCTCCCTCAGCACTGACCCTCCCACAGTGCGGCGCTCCCTCAACACTGACCCTCCCACAGTGCGGCGCTCCCTCAGCACAGACCCTCCCCGCAGTGCGGCGCTCCCTCAGCACTGACCCTCCCACAGTGCAGCGCTCCCTCAGCACTGACCCTCCCACAGTGCGGCGCTCCCTCAGCACTGACCCCCCAACAGTGTGGCGCTCCCTCAGCACTGACCCTCCGACAGTGCGGCGCTCCCTCAGCACTGACCCTCCCACAGTGCGGCGCTCCCTCAGCATTGACCCCCCAACAGTGTGGCGCTCCCTCAGCACTGACCCTCCGACAGTTCGGCGCTACCTCATCACTGACCCCCCCCCCCCCCCCAAGAGTTCGGCGCTCCCTCAGCACTGACCCTCCGACACTGCACTGCTCCCTGAACACTGACCCTCCCACAATGTGGCGCTCCCTCAGCACTGACCCTCCCACAGTGCGGTGCTCCCTCAGCACTGACCCTCCGACAATGTGGCGCTCCGTCAGCACTGACCCTCCGACAGTGCAGCGCTCCCTGAGCACTGACCCTCCGGCAGTGCGGCGCTCCCCCAACACTGACCCTCTGACAGTGCTGAGCTCAGCACTGACCCTCCGACAATGCGGTGCTCCTTCAGCACTGACCCTCTGACAGTGTGACGCTCACTCGCACTGACCCTCCGACAGTACGGCCTCCCTCAGCACTGACCCTCCGGCAATGATTCCTGACTCTGTGGGAACATTGTGCCTCGGGACATTTTGCCTTAGCTGACGTGCTTGCCATGTCACGATCGTTATTGATTGAGTTTACTTCAGAACATAAGAACAAGTAGGCCATCTGGCCCCTCGAGCCTGCCCCGCCATTCAATAAGATCATGGCTGATCTTTTCATGGACTCAGCTCCACTTACCGCCCGCTCACCATAACCCTTAATTCCTTTACTGTTCAAAAATTTATCTATCCTTGCCTTAAAAACATTCATTGAGGTAGCCTCAACTGCTTCACTGGGCAGGGAATTCCACAGATTCACAACCCTTTGTGTGACGAAGTTCCTCCTCAACTCAGTCCTAATTCTGCTTCCCCTTATTTTGAGGCCATGCCCTCTAGTTCTAGTTTCACCTGCCAGTGGAAACAACTTCCCTGCTTCTATCTTATCTATTCCCTTCATAATCTTATATGTTTCTATAAGATCTCCCCTCATTCTTCTAAATTCCAATGAGTATAGCCCCAGTCTACTCAGTCTCTCCTCATAAGCCAATCCTCTCAACTCTGGAATCAACCTCATGAATCTCCTCTGCACCCCCTCCAGTGCCAGTATATCCTTTCTCAAGTAAGGAGACCAAAACTGTACACAGTACTCCAGGTGTGGCCTCACCAGCACCTTATACAGCTGCAACATAACCTCGCTGTTTTTAAACTCCATCCCTCTCGCAATGAAGGACAAAATTCCATTTGCCTTCTTAATTACCTGCTGCAACTGCAAACCAACTCCTTAAGATTCCTGCACAAGGACACCCAGGTCCCTCTGTACAGCAGCATGCTGCTAAACAATAGTCCATTTTGCTGTTATTCCTACCAAAATGGATGACGTCCCATTTACCAACATTGTGCTCCATCTGCCAGACCCTCGCCCACTCACTCCGACTATCTATATCCCTTTGCAGACTTTCAGCGTCCTCTGCACACTTTGCCCTGCCACTCATCTTGGTGTCATCTGCGAATTTTGACACACCACACTTGCATTATTTCGGCGTGAACTTTTCCTGGATATTTGGCTGTATCTCACTGCCTTTCTTTGGCAGGTGTACTGTGGGCGCTATGTGAACGAACACATGATGATTCATGGACTCGAAAACGACCACTTCATGGTGCTGAGTTACGCTGACCTCTCCGTCTGGTGCTACGGTTGTGATTCCTACGTTCACAACGAGGTAACAAATGCTGCATTTCTGCTCCATGACCCCTCGCTTCATTCACCCTTCCCTCCAGGATAACCTCCTCCATTATACCCAGCACTTCTCCCTTGGCACCTTCCCATGTATGTCAATCGCAGAAGGTGTAACACCCGCCCCTTTACCTCTTCCATGCTGACCATCCAGGGTCCAAAACACTCATTCCAGGTTCAGCAGCGTTTCACTTGTACCTCTTTCAATTTGGTCTATTACATTCACTGCTCCCATTGCGGTCTCCTCGATATCGGAGAGACCAAATGTAGACTGGGTGATCGCTTTGCTGAGCACCTTCGGTCTGTGCGCAATCAGGACCCTGACCTTCCTGTTGCTGCCATTTTAACCCACGATCCTGCTCCCATGCCCACATGTCTGTCCTTGACCTGCTGCAATGTTCCAATGAAGCTCAACCCAAACTGGAGGAACAGCACCTCATCTTCCGGCTCGGCACTTCACAGCCTTCCGGTCTCAACATCGAACTCAATAACTTCTCATGATTAAGCTCTACCCCACTTCAACCCCTTTGTTTTCATTTCATTTAATTTTTAAACTGTTCTCTACCTTTTATTTCTTTGTTTTTCTTCCCCCCCACTCTTTCCTTACCATTCACACACTTTATTCTCTCTATGGGCTGCCATTAGCAGCCTTTTCCCCTGGTTTCCGTGGCTATGACTCATCTTTCATTCCCGCACCCTGCAGTATAAATATCTCCCACTTTCTCTGCCTTTTAGCTTTGACAAAGGGTCACCTGGACTCGAAACGTCAGCTCTTTTCTCTCCTTACAGACGCTGCCAGACCTGCTGAGATTTTCCAGCATTTTCCCTTTTGGCTTCAGATTCCAGCATCCGCAGGAATTTGCTTTTCCTCACTTCACCCTTTCCCTCTGCCCATCCCCCACCATCAGCATCCAGCTCACCGCACCATCCCTGCAGCCAACAGTACACAGTATTCCGAGCAGGACAGGGAGACCGGAACTGTGCACAGTATTCCAAGTGGGATACAGAGACCCGAACTGTGCACTGTATTCCGAGTGGGATAGGGAGACCGGAACCGTGCACAGTATTCCAAGTGGGATAGGGAGACCGGAACTGTGCACAGTATTCCGAATGGGATAGGGAGGCCGGAACTGTGCACCGTATTCCGAGTGGGATAGGGAGATTGGAACTGTGCACAGTATTCCAAGTGGGATAGGGAGACCGGAACTGTGCACAGTATTCCGAGTGAGATACACAGACTGGAACTTTACCCAGTATTCCAAGCGGGACACGGAGACCGGAATTGTGCACAGTATTCCAGGTGCCGCATTTTGACCATGTTACAAGATGTCTGTCTTTTCTTTCCAGGTGCTGCTCCCGGCCAAGTCAGAAGCACACCGGCAGAAATTTGGAGTAGAATTACCCACTGGAGCCTGATGTCCATAAGGCTCAGCAAGCAGGCTTCCTGAAATCATCACCCCCTCCCCACACAACCAGCCACCAACACCCCACACTGCTGACACACTCAGTCTCTCTCTCTTGTCTCTCTCTCCCTCCACCCCCTCTCTCTCTCTCTCTCCCCCCCCTCTCTCTCTCCCCCTCTCTGTCTCTGTCTCCCCATCTCTGTCTCTCTCTGCCTCTCTCCCCCTCTCTGTCTCTCTCCCCCTCTCTGTCTCTCTCCCCCCTCTCTGTCTCTCTCCCCCTTCTCTGTCTCTCTCCCCCCTCTCTGTCTCTCTCCCCCCTCTCTGTCTCTCTCCCCCCTCTCTGTCTCTCTCCCCCCTCTCTGTCTCTCTCCCCCCTCTCTGTCTCTCTCCCCCCTCTCTGTCTCTCTCCCCCCTCTCTGTCTCTCTCCCCCCTCTCTGTCTCTCTCCCCCCTCTCTGTCTCTCTCCCCCTCTCTGTCTCTCTCCCCCCTCTCTGTCTCTCTCCCCCCTCTCTGTCTCTCTCCCCCCTCTCTGTCTCTCTCCCCCCTCTCTGTCTCTCTCCCCCCTCTCTGTCTCTCTCCCCCCTCTCTGTCTCTCCCTCTCTGTCTCTCTCCCCCCTCTCTGTCTCTCCCCCCCTCTCTGTCTCTCCCCCCTCTCTGTCTCTCCCCCCTCTCTGTCTCTCCCCCCCTCTCTGTCTATTCTCCCCTCCCCTCTCTGTCTCTCTCTCGCTCCCCCTCTCTGTCTCTCTCCCCTCTCTGTCTCTCTCCCCCTCTCTGTCTCTCTCCCCTCTCTGTCTCTCTCCCCCTCTCTGTCTCTCTCCCTCTCTGTCTCTCTCCCCCTCTCTGTCTCTCTCCCCTCTCTGTCTCTCTCCCCCTCTCTGTCTCTCTCCCCCTCTCTGTCTCTCTCCCCTCTCTGTCTCTCTCCCCCTCTCGGTCTCTCTTCCCCCTCTCTGTCTACCTCTCACCCTCTCTGTCTACCTCTCACCCTCTCTGTCTACCTCTCACCCTCTCTCTCTCTCTCCCCCTCTCTGTTTCTCTCTCCCCTCTATGTCTCTCTCTCCCCTCTCTGTCTCTCTCTCCTCCCCCTCTCTGTCTCTCTGCCTCTCTCTCTCCTTCATCTCTCTCTCTCCGTCTCTCTCTATCTATCTCTCCCTCTGTCTCTCTCTCTCTCTCTGTTGTGATGTTCCATCGGAAGGTTAATGGATTGGAGCCGCTCCATTCTCACTCGAGATGAGCAGGAGTAGGCTCAGTGAGTGATGTGCCTCGTTCAAACCAACCAGCCAGTGTGTGCAGCTCACTCTGGGCCCGGGGAGGGGGACTGTCTGCAGAAGCAGGTCACCGTCAGCAAGAGCAGCGGCTTGCTGCCGTGAAGAGAGCCACTTGTGGAGAACTCAAATAAAAACACTTCCTCTCAATCCTACCTGTGATCGCAGACATTCATCTCCCCTGGGCCTGGGGGCGGGAGTGGAGTGATGGGGGGGTTACTGGGGGGGAGGGAGGGGAGTGAGTGGGGGTTACTGTGGGGTGGGGGGAGTGAGGAGGTGTCACTGGGTGGGAGGGAGAGGGGTTCACTGGGAAAGGGAAGGGAGTGAGGGGGATCACTGGGGGATGGGTGCGGAGTGAGCGGGAGGTCACGGGAAGGAGGGGAATGAGGGAGAGGGTGGGGTGGGTTAGGAGAGGGGGTGTCATTGGGTGGGGGAGGTGGGTTGGGGAGCAGGTATGGGATAAGGAGCTGCTCCTGTGTGAGGGTTGGCGGAGGGGGAATCGGGCACGGGGAGAGGGGAGTTGGAGCGGGGGTGCTGCGGCTGTGTGAGGGTTGGGGGAAGGGGGAGCCGGTGTGGGGGGGAGGGGGAGTCGGTGCAGGGGGAGGGGGAGTCAGCGCGATGGAACGGGAAGTCGGCGCGGGGGGAGGGGGAGTCGGTGAGGGGGAGTCGGCATGGGGGGGGAGAGTCGGTGCGGGGGGGGGGAGTCGACGCGGGGTGAGGGGGAGTCAGCGTGAGGAGGGGAGGTGGCGCGGGGTGAGGGGGAGTTGGCGCGGGGAGGGGAGTCGGCACAGGGGGGAGTGGGGGGAGGGGAGTCGGCACGGGGGGAGTCGCCGCGAGGGGAGGGGGAGTTGGCGCGGGGGGAGGGGGAGTCAGGGAAGGGGGGAGTCGGCGCGGGTGGAGGGGAGTCGGTACAGGGGGTTACGGAGCAGACACAGCTTTCGGTCTCCTCACAAAGCTACTGCTTGCAGCACATCCGATTGGGCTGAGGTGTCAGCACGATGCCTCACGTGGGTGAACAGCCTCATGCAGCATGGAAGGCGGGTGGGTAAGGATTCAGAGAGCCAACACCTCGCCTCCCTCTCTTCCCCCTCCGCCGCCTCCCTCTCTCCCCCCTCCGCCGCCTCCCTCTCTCCCCCCTCCGCCGCCTCCCTCTCTCCCCCTTCCGCCGCCTCCCTCTCTCCCCCCTCCGCCGCCTCCCTCTCTCCCCCTTCCACCGCCCCCCTCTCTCCCCTTCCGCCGCCCCCCTCTCTCCCCCCTCCGCCGCCTCCCTCTCTCCCCCTTCCGCCGCCTCCCTCTCTCCCCCCTCCGCCGCCTCCCTCTCTCCCCTTCCGCCGCCTCCCTCTCTCCCCCTCCGCCGCCTCCCTCTCTCCCCCTTCCACCGCCCCCCTCTCTCCCCCTTCCGCCGCCTCCCTCTCTCCCCCTCCGCCGCCTCCCTCTCTCCCCCCTCCGCCGCCTCCTCTCTCCCCCTCCGCCGCCTCTCTCTCCCCTTCCGCCGCCTCTCTCTCCCCCTTCCGCCGCCTCCTCTCTCCCCCCTCCGCCGCCTCCCTCTCTCCCCCCTCCGCCGCCTCCCTCTCTCCCCCTCCGCGCCTCCCTCTCTCCCCCCTCCGCCGCCTCCCTCTCTCCCCCCTCCGCCGCCTCCCTCTCTCCCCCCTCCGTCGCCTCCCTCTCTCCCCCTTCCGCCGCCTCCCTCTCTCCCCCCTCCGCCGCCTCCCTCTCTCCCCCTCCGCCGCCTCCCTCTCTCCCTTTTGCTTTTCTGATTGGCGGATGGGAACTAGTGGCGTGCTGCAGGGATCGGTACTGGGGCCTCAACTATTTACCATTTATATAGACGATCTGGAGGAGGGGACTGAGTGTAGGGTAACAAAGTTTGCAGATGACACAAAGATAAGTAGAAAAGTGAATCGTGTGGAGGGCGT
>NW_027593511.1:0-31114 GCF_964213995.1 Mustelus asterias
AGGTGCTAAATTCTCCCTCAGTGTTACCCGAACAGGCGCCGGAGTGTGGCGACTAGGGGATTTTCACAGTAACTTCATTGTGGTGTTAATGTAAGCCAAAATTTGACAGTAATAAAGTTTAAACCTCCCGGGATTTGTGTGTTTTTCCCTCTCCCGCACACAGGGAATTTCCGGCAGAGTGAGGCTGGTCACATCCTGAAGAAGTTCAGTGTGAATGAGAGCCGGTGTCTGCAGCGACTGATGGAGGACGTGCTACGGCCCTTCGTGCCGGCTTATTACGGGGTGGTGGAGAAGGACAGCGAGCAGTTCATCCAGATGGAGGACCTGTTAACGGGACTCCGCTCCCCCTGTATCATGGACTGTAAGATGGGCACACGGTGAGGGGGCAAGGGGGGGGGGGTGTGTGAGGGGGGAGTGTGTGAGGGGGGAGTGTGTGAGGGGGGAGTGTGTGAGGGGAGAGTGTGTGAGGGGGCGAGGGGGGAGTGTGTGAGGGCGCGAGGGGGGAGTGTGTGAGGGGGGAGTGTGTGAGGGGAGAGTGTGTGAGGGGGCGAGGGGGGAGTGTGTGAGGGCGCGAGGGGGGAGTGTGTGAGGGGGAGTGTGTGAGGGGGAGTGTGTGAGGGGGGAGTGTGTGAGAGGGGAGTGTGTGAGGGGGGAGTGTGTGAGGGGGGAGTGTGTGAGGGGGCGAGGGGGGTTTGAGGCCTCGAGAGGGGGGGTGAGGGCACCTGAGGATTTGTGGCTTTGGGGAGATGGGAATGCTGGTAGACCAGGTGAGAACAGGAGGCCATTCGGCCCCTTGAACCTGTTATATTGGGACCGGGGGATGGGATATTTCACCCGAGGACAATAATTCTCCTGCGTGTAATGGCAGCTTAGCATGGCCAATCCACCTAACGCACACATTGGCCCTTCGTGTCCAAAGAACAGGCACCGGACTGTGGCGACTAGGGGATTTTCACATTAGCTTCATTGCGGTGTTAATGTAAGCCGACTTGTGACAGTAATCAAAGCTAAACGTGGGTTCTTTGTCTCTCTCTCTCACACCGACGCTGTTCAGGACCTATCTGGAAGAGGAAGTGACCAAGTCCAGACTTAAACACAGTACCCGCAAGGACCTGTACCTGAAGATGAACAAGGTGGACCCCAAAGCCCCGACCGAGGCTGAACACCGGCAGGGGGGCGTTACCAAACTCCGCTACATGCAGTGGAGGGAGACCTTGAGTTCCACGGCGAGCCTGGGGTTCCGCATCGAGGGCATTACGGTTCGTGAATCCTTCGCTCGCCGTCTTGTACCCTGTCCCCTGGGGGAGGGGGGGGGGTGGGGGGAGGCAGGAGGGGGGGGAGGGAGACCATGAACAGGTCAATCCGACCCTGGACCCTGTCTCTCTGCAGGGGAAGTCTAGACTGGGCCACCCCTCAATTCAGGGAAACTCCTGTAAGGGGGAGGGCGTGAAAGGGGGGGGGGGGGGAGTGTGAGGGCTCAAAGGGAGGGGGGGGGGGGTGAGGGGATGAGAGGGGGGGATGAGAGGGGGGAGGGGGGGATGAGAGGGGGTAGGGGGGGATGAGAGAGGGGAGGGGGGGATGAGAGGGGGTAGGGGGGGATGAGAGAGGGGAGGGGGGGGATGAGAGTGGGGAGGGGGGATGAGAGGGGGGAGGGGGGATGAGAGGGGGTAGGGGGGGATGAGAGAGGGGAGGGGGGGATGAGAGGGGGGAGGGGGGGATGAGAGAGGGGAGGGGGGGATGAGAGGGGGGAGGGGGGGATGAGAGGGAGGGGTGAGGGGGGGGGGTGAGGGCTCGAGGGGGGAAGTGTGAGGGCGCAAGGGAGGGTGAGTGTAAGGGCGCGAGGGGGGGGGGGGGCGGGTGAGGGGGGAGCAGAGGGCACTTGAAGGTTAATGGCTTTGGGAGGGAAGGGAACACTGGTAGACCAGGTGGGAAAAAGAGGCCATTCAGCCCCTCTCAATTGGGCTACACAGCGACAGGAGGCCATTCAGCCCCTCTCAACAGGGTTACGTAGAGACAGGAGGCCATTCAGCCCATCTCCATTGGGTTACACAGAGACAGGAGGCCATTCGGCCCCTCTCCATTGGGCTACACAGAGACAAGAGGCCATTCAGCCCCTCTCCATTGGGTTACACAGAGACAGGAGGCCATTCAGCCCCTCTCCATTGGGTTACACAGAGACAGGAGGCCATTCAGCCCCTCTCCATTGGGTTACACAGAGACAAGAGGCCATTCAGCCCCTCTCCATTGGGTTACACAGAGACAGGAGGCCATTCAGCCCCTCTCCATTGGGTTACACAGAGACAAGAGGCCATTCAGCCCCTCTCCATTGGGTTACACAGAGACAGGAGGCCATTCGGCCCTCTCCATTGGGTTACACAGAGACAAGAGGCCATTCAGCCCCTCTCCATTGGGTTACACAGAGACAAGTGGCCATTCAGCCCCTCAATCGAGTTACACAGAGACAAGAGGCCATTCAGCCCCTCTCCATTGGGTTACACAGAGACAAGAGGCCATTCAGCCCCTCTCCATTGGGTTACACAGAGACAAGTGGCCATTCAGCCCCTCAATCGAGTTACATAGAGACAGGAGGCCATTCAGCCCGTCTCCAGCGTGTGACACAGAGACAGGAGGCCATTCAGCCCCTCAAAACAGTTCTATTGGGACAGGAGGCAATTCAGCCCATCGAGTCTGCGCCGACCACAATCCCACCCAGGCACTGGCCCCGTAAGGGTCCCCTTAATTCTCCTCCCTGTCTTTCACTTGCCCACTCACTAGGAAAACCCCTCCAAACGATCCTCAACACCCTGCCCACCATAGAGGTTGGCACCCCCAGGGTGGAAGAGTCAATTACTAGGGGGCACAGGTTTAAGGTGCGAGGGGCAAGGTTTAAAGGATGTACGAGGCAGATTTTTTCACACAGAGGGTGGTGGGTGCCTGGAACTCGCTGCCGGGGGAGGTAGTGGAAGCGGATATGATAGTGAGTTTTAAGGGGAGTCTGGACAAGTACATGAATGAGATGGGGAATAGAGGGATACGGTCCCCGGAAGTGTAGGGGGTTTTAGTTCAGTCGGGCAGCATGGTCGGTGCAGGCTTGGAGGGCCGAAGGGCCTGTTCCTGTGCTGTAATTTTCTTTGTTCTTTGTGCGTCCGGGGTGGGGGACAGGAGCAGGAGGGAGTCCATTGGTGCTCGGTAAACTATCAATCCAGAAACTCAGCCAATGTTCTGGGGGACCCGGGTTCGAATCCCGCCACGGCAGATGGTGGAATTTGAATTCAATAAAAAAAATCTGGAATTAAGAATCTACTGATGACCCATTGTGGGAAAAACCCATCTGGTTCCCTTTAGGGAAGGAAATCTGCCGTCCTTACCCCGGTCTGGCCTACATGTGACTCCAGAGCCACAGCAATCTGGTTGACTCTCAACTGCCCTCCAAGGGGCAACTAGGGATGGGCAATAAATGCTGGGCCCAGCCAGCGACGCGCATGTCCCCCGGATGAATAATAGTGCTGTTAGGGAGGGAGTTCCAGGATAATGATTGGACAGTCAGTCCCCGTGTGGAGTAGGTACACCCACAGTGCTGTTAGGGAGGGAGTTCCAGGATTGTGATTGGACATCAGTCAGTCCCCGTGTGTGGTGTAGGTACACCCACAGTGCTGTTAGGGAGGGAGTTCCAGGATAATGATTGGACAGTCAGTCCCCGTGTGGTGTAGGTACACCCACAGTGCTGTTAGGGAGGGAATTCCAGGATTGTGATTGGACATCAGTCAGTCCCCGTGTGGTGTAGGTACACCCACAGTGCTGTTAGGGAGGGAGTTCCAGGATTGTGATTGGATATCAGTCAGTCCCCGTGTGGTGTAGGTACACCCACAGTGCTGTTAGGGAGGGAGTTCCAGGATTTTGACCCCAGCCACAGCGAAGGAACGGCCGATATATTTCCAAGTCGGGATGGTGAGTGGCTCGGAGGGGGGAACTTGCAGGTGGGGGTGTTCCCCATGTGTCTGCTGCCCCCCCCCCTTGTCCTTCTAGGTGGTAGAGGTGGCGGGTTTGGAAGGTGCTGTTGAAGGAGCCTTGGCGAGTCGCTGCAGTGCATCTTGTAGATGGTACACACTGCTGCCACTGTGCGTCGGTGGTGGAGGGAGTGAGTGTTTGTGGATTGTCTTCTGGGGTAAGACTGGAGAGTTTGGGTTTGTATCTGGAGTTCAGAAGAGTGAGAGGCGACCTGATCGAGGCCTTTCAGATCCTGAGGGGGTCTGGGCAGGGTGGATGTGGAGAGGATGTTTCCCCTTGTGGGAGAATCTAGAACGGGAGTGGGGGGCTCACTGTTTAAAAAGGGGCGGCCCATTTCAGACGGAGATGGGAGAAATGTTTTCACTCAGACGGTGCGGAGTTTCTGGAACTTTCTTCCTCGAAAGTGAAGAATGTTATCTCGGATTGCAACGGGATCTTGATCAATTGGGCCAGTGGGCTGACGAATGGCAGATGGAGTTTAATTTAGATAAATGCGAAATGATGCATTTTGGCCGATCGAACCAGGGCAGGACTTACTCAGTTAATGGTAGGGTTTTGGGGAGAGTTACAGAACAAAGAGATCTAGGGGTACAGGTTCATAGCTCCTTGAAAGTGGAGTCACAGGTGGACAGAGTGGTGAAGAAGGCATTCAGCATGCTTGGTTTCATCAGTCAGAACATTGAATACAGGAGTTGGGACGTCTTGTTGAAGTTGTACAAGACATTGGTAAGGCCACACTTGGAATACTGTGTACAGTTCTGGTCACCCTATTATAGAAAGGATATTATTAAACTAGAAAGAGTGCAGAAAAGATTTACTAGGATGCTACCGGGACTTGATGGATTGAGTTATAAGGAGAGGCTGGATAGACTGGGACTTTTTTCTCTGGAGCGTAGGAGGCTGAGGGGTGATCTTATCGAGGTCTATAAAATAATGAGGGGCACAGATCAGCTAGATAGTCAATATCTTTTCCCAAAGGTAGGGGAGTCTAAAACTAGAGGGCACAGGTTTAAGGTGAGAGGGGAGAGATACAAAAGTGTTCAGAGGGGCAATTTTTTCACACAGAGGGTGGTGAGTGTCTGGAACGAGCTGCCAGAGGCAGTAGTAGAGGCGGGTACAATTTTGTCTTTTAAAAAGCATTTAGATAGTTACATGGGTAAGATGGGTATAGAGGGATGTGGGCCAAATGCGGGCAATTGGGACGAGCTTCGGGGTAAAAGAAGGGGGTGGCATGGACAAGTTGGGCCGAAGGGCCTGTTTCCATGCTGTAAACCTCTTAACAAAAGGCGGTGGGGGTGGAAACTTTGAATATTTTTTAAGGGGGAGGTGGATAGATTCGTGATTAACGAGGCGGGGTAAAAGGTTATCGGGGGGGTTAGTCGGGGGATGTGGAGTTTGAGGTTACAATTAGTTCGGCCTTGAATGGGGGAGCAGGCTGGATGGGCCGAATGGCCTTATCCCTGCCCTTAATTCATAATTGCTGCTTCAACCTGAAGTAAGCACTGATAACATCTGACGCCTCCTCTTGGACTGTCCTGTAAACCCTACACCTTCCAGCAAACGCCACAGGAGGCAGTTCATGCCATTGGATGGGGTGGTTTTGATGAGGTATCATAGACCCTGATGGGCCGAAGGGCTGCGTTCTGTGCAGTGAGGTGATACGAAGAGCTTTCTTGGTCTTTGCAGATGGATAACGGGGTGGTCCACAAGGATTTCAAGCAGACCAAGACCAGGGAGCAGATCATGGAGACCCTGATGCGGTTCACCGATGGCGAGACGGGCATTCTGGTAAGTCCGGGCCTCTCCCAGCGGCCACGCCAGGAGCCGGGGCGGACTCCCCGAGCTCAGAATCACCCAATGGGATAGCAAAAAGAATCCATTTGGCCCATCAGATATCGGAACAGAATGAGGGCCATTCAGCCCATCGAGTCTGCCCCGCCACGGCTGATACGTTTCTCACCCCCATTCTCCCGCCTCTTCCCCGTAACCTTTGATCCCCTCACCAATCGAGAATCTATCTATCTCTGTCTAGACAGACAGATAGACTTACATTAACACTGCAATTATGTCACTGTGAAACTCCCCTGGTCGCCACACTCCGGCGTCAGTTCGGGTACACTGAGGGATAATTTAGCATGGCCAATCCACCTAACCTGCATATCTTTGGATACTAAGGGGCAATTTAGCATGGCCAATCCACCTAACCTACACATCTTTGGACACTAAGGGACAATTTAGCATGGCCAATCCCCCGAACCTGCACATCTTTGGACACTAAGGGACAATTTAGCATGGCCAATCCACCTAACCTGCACATCTTTGGACATTGGGAGGAAACCGGAGCACCCGGAGGAAACCCATGCAGACACGGGGAGAACGTGCAGACTCCGCACAGACAGTGACCCAAGCCAGGAATTGAACCCCAGTCCCTGGCACTGTGAGGCAGCAGTGCTAACCACTGTGCCACCGTGCCATCCATGCTAAATTGTCCCTTAGTGTCCAAAGATGTGTAGGTTAGGTGGATTGGCCATGCTAAATTGCCCCTTGGTGTCCAAACATGTGTAGGTTAGGTGGATTGGCCATGCTAAATTGCCCCTTAGTGTCCAAAGATGTGCAGGTTAGGTGGATTGGCCATGCTAAATTGCCCCTTAGTGTCCAAAGATGTGTAGGTTAGGTGGATTGGCCATGCTAAATTGTCCCCGAGTGTCCAAAGATGTGCAGGTTAGGTTGATTGGCCATGCTAAATTGCCCCTTAGTGTCCAAAGATGTGTAGGTTAGGTGGATTGGCCATGCTAAATTGTCCCCTAGTGTCCAAAGATGTGCAGGTTCGGTGGATTGGCCATGCTAAATTGCCCCTTAGTGTCCAAAGATGTGTAGGTTAGGTGGATTGGCCATGCTAAATTGCCCCTTGGTGTCCCAGGATGCGTAGATTAGAGGGATTAGCGAGGTAAATATATAGGGATATGGGGATAGGGCCTGGGTGGGATTGTGGTCGGTGCAGACTCGATGGGCCGAATGGCCTCCTTCTGCACTGTAGGGATTCTATGATTGCTATTCCAAATGTAGTCAGACCAGAACCTGATCACACCTGAGCAGCAGATCCGCATTCCTGTATTCTATCCGGCTCCCGCCCGCTTGTCTATCGGGTGTGGTGCCCGGTTGGATGGGCTGGCCAGGAATGATTGAAGGGATGTGTACTCTTTATCTAAAGCTGACACGGGAGTCACCAGGATAGTTTAGTTTAGTTTATTTATTATTAGTCACAAGTAAGGCTTACATTAACACCGCAATGAAGTGACTGTGAAAATCCCCCCAGTCGCCCACACTCCTGTTCGGGTTACACTGAGGGAGAACTTAGCACCCCTAACCAGCACGCCTTTCTGACTGTGGGAGGAAACCGGAGCACCCGGAGGAAACCCACGCAGACACGGGGAGAACGTGCAGACTCCGCACAGACAGTGACCCAAGACCGAGGATCGAACCCGGGTCCCTGACGCTGTGAGGCAGCAGTGCTAACCCACTGTGCCACCACCGTTAAGCTTCCAGGCTGTTCCTTATGCGTGTCCGGTTGTCAAAGCCCCACAACAGAATGTCACGCCCTCATATTATTCTGCAGAAACATGTTTGAAATTCCAGGAACTGGCCTGCAGGAACTTGCCGGGTGTATTGTGTGACCGAACATGTTTGGGCAACCCTGGGCTCCCAAACTAATTAGTTCCATCCGTGTTAGCTTTGGCAACGAGCCTACGATGCGCAGCATTCCATCCCCACGGCCAGTGATTACACGGAAGCTGAGAGTTGGGCTCAATCCAGATATATTTTTCTCCGCCGCTTTCAGAAGTGGCAAAGCAGGAATCTTCAGACGTTAATACGTTCAAACCTCCACACTGTCCCCCATCAAACACTCCCAGGACAGGTACAGCACGGGGTTAGATACAGAGTAAAGCTCCCTCTACACTGTCCCCCATCAAACACTCCCAGGACAGATACAGCACGGGGTTTTATACAGAGTAAAGCTCCCTCTACACTGTCCCCCATCAAACACTCCCAGGACAGGTACAGCACGGGGTTAGATACAGAGTAAAGCTCCCTCTACACTGTCCCCCATCAAACACTCCCAGGACAGGTACAGCACGGGGTTAGATACAGAGTAAAGCTCCCTCTACACTGTCCCCCATCAAACACTCCCAGGACAGGTACAGCACGGGGTTAGATACAGAGTAAAGCTCCCTCTACACTGTCCCCCATCAAACACACCCAGGACAGGTACAGCACGGGGTTAGATACAGAGTAAAGCTCCCTCGACACTGTCCCCCATCAAATACTCCCAGGACAGGTACAGCACGGGGTTAGATACAGAGTAAAGTTCCCTCTACACTGTCCCCCATCAGTCTCCCAGGACAGGTACAGCACGGGGTTAGATACAGAGTAAAGCTCCCTCGACACTGTCCCCCATCAAATACTCCCAGGACAGGTACAGCACGGGGTGAGATACAGAGTAAAGCTCCCTCTACACTGTCCCCCATCAAACACTCCCAGGACAGGTACAGCACGGGGTTAGATACAGAGTAAAGCTCCCTCTGCAGTGTCCCCATCAAACACTCCCAGGACAGGTACAGCACGGGGTTAGATACAGAGTAAAGCTCCCTCTGCAGTGTCCCCATCAAACACTCAAACATCAAAAGCCACAGAGTGGCTTTTGCTCCCAAATAAACCTGTTGGACTTTAACCTGGTGCTGTGAGACTTCTTACCCCATCAAACACTTCCAGGGCAGTTCCCCCGAGCTCAGTCCCCAGTCCTTTATTAAGCCTTTTCCCATACCAGCTGTCTATATTAGAATCATAGAATCCTGACAGTGCAGAAGGAGGCCATTCGGCCCATCGAGCCTGCACCGACCACAATCCCACCCAGGCCCTATTCTCGTAACATCACACAGTTACCCTGACACGACAGGGCAATTTAGCATGGCCAGTCCACCTAAAAACATCTTTGGACATGAATGGGCAATTTAGCATGGCCAATCCACCTAACCCGTACATCTTTGGACACTAAGGGGCAATTTAGCATGGCCAATCCACCTAACCCGTACATCTTTGAATACTAAGGGGCAATTTAGCATGGCCAATCCACCTAACCCGTACATCTTTGGACACTAAGGGGCAATTTAGCATGGCCAATGCACCTAACCCGTACATCTTTGGACACTAAGGGGCAATTTAGCATGGCCAATCCACCTAACCCGTACATCTTTGGACACTAAGGGGCAATTTAGCATGGCCAATCCACCTAAAAACATCTTTGGACACGAAGGGGCAATTTAGCATGGACAATCCACCTAAAAACATCTTTGGACACGAAGGGGCAATTTAGCATGGACAATCCACCCAACTTGCACACCTTTGGACTGTGGGAGGAAACCGGAGCACCCACGCAGACACGGAGAGATTGTGCAGACTCCGCACAGACAGTGACCCAAGCCAGGAATCGAACCCAGGTCCCTGGCGCTGTGAGGCATCAGCACTAACCCACTGTGCCACTGACACGGTTAGTCAGTTGCTTCTATTTTTGGGACCTGTCGAGGCAAATACTCTGAGGAGAGGTGGGGGCTGTTATTAACCAACTTCCGCCTTGTTTTCCAGGAAGGTTATTTGCAGCGCCTGGAATCTATCAAGGAGGCATTACTGCAATCTCCATTTTTCAAATCTCACGAGGTACGTAAGGCGCATTACGGTCGGGGCTTCCCTGTTTTGTATTGCTGAGGGAAGGATTTGTAGGCCCAAGCTTTTTCCCAGGCTACCACCATAGGGCTGGCGGATAACAGAGCTCGCTCTGAGGGAACGACCCCACCCAGTCTCAGTGTTGGAATAGAGGCTCCCACAAAGAATACAGACAACACTGCAATAAAGGACAATCCAATGGGGGACAGGGAAAAGATTTGTCAGTGCTGAGGCAGTGCGGCATTGTCAGAGGGTCAGTACTGAGGGAATGCCGCACTGTCGGAGGGTCAGTACTGAGGGAGTGCTGCACTGTCGGAGGGTCAGTGCTGAGGGAGTGCCGCACTGTCGGAGGGTCAGTGCTGAGGGAATGCCGCACTGTCGGAGGGTCAGTACTGAGGGAGTGCCGCACTGTCGGAGGGTCAGTGCTGAGGGAGTGCCGCACTGTCAGAGGGTCAGTGCTGAGGGAGTGCTGCACTGTCGGAGGGTCAGTGCTGAGGGAGTGCCGCACTGTCGGAGGGTCAGTGCTGAGGGAGTGTCACACTGTCAGAGGGTCAGTGCTGAGGAAGTGCCGCACTGTCGGAGGGTCAGTACTGAGGGAGTGCCGCACTGTCGGAGGGTCAGTACTGAGGGAGTGCCGCACTGTCGGAGGGTCAGTGCTGAGGGAGTGCCGCACTGTCAGAGGGTCAGTGCTGAGGGAGTGCCGCACTGTCAGAGGGTCAGTGCTGAGGGAGTGCCGCACTGTCGGAGGGTCAGTGCTGAGGGAGTGCCGCACTGTCGGAGGGTCAGTACTGAAGAACTGCTCCAAATACCTGGCAACAGTGTGTCCCATCTACAAGATGCACTGCAGCGACTCGCCAAGGCTCCTTCGACAGCACCTTCCAAACCCACCACCTCTACCACCTAGAAGGACAAGGGGGGTGGGGCAGCAGACACATGGGGAACACCCCCACCTGCAAGTTCCCCCTCCGAGCCACTCACCATCCCGACTTGGAAATATATCGGCCGTTCCTTCACTGTGGCTGGGGTCAAAATCCTGGAACTCCCTCCCTAACAGCACTGTGGGTGTACCTACACCACACAGGGACTGACTGATGTCCAATCACAATCCTGGAACTCCCTCCCCAACAGCACTGTGGGTGTACCTACACCACACGGGGACTGTGGCGGGTTCAAGATGGCGACTCACCCACCACCTTCTCAAGGGGGCGATTAGAGATGGGTACGAAATGCAGGACGTAGCCAGAGACTCCCACTTCCTGTAAGTGCCGAAAAAAGCCCACATCTCTCTGTTAAACAGTACCTGTCATTTTGTGCACATTCCCCCCGTGTCTGCGTGGGTTTCCTCCGGGTGCTCCGGTTTCCTCCCACACACCAAAGATGTGCAGGTTAGGTGGATTGGCCATGCTAAATTGCCCCTTAGTGTCCAAAGATGTGTAGGTTAGGTGGATTGGCCATGCTAAATTGCCCCTTAGTGTCAGGGAGATTAGCAGGGTAAATATCGATGGTAGATACATATTTACCACATGTATGGTGCGCTCGATGGGCCGAATGGCCACCTCCTGCACTGTCAGGATTCTATCAGGTCCTCCCTGAGTGCACTGCCACTAACCTCTTGCTTTCCCTTGGCCATTGCAGCTTATTGGCAGCTCCCTGCTCTTCATCCACCAGAGGCAGGGACCCGTCAACATCTGGATGATCGACTTTGGCAAGACCACGGGCCTACCCGAGGGCCAGAGCCTGCGGCACGACCTGGACTGGGAGGAGGGCAACCGGGAGGACGGTTACCTGCTGGGCCTCGATAACCTCCTCGGCCTGATCTCCGAGACCTTGGGCTGGCAAGCCGCCCCCAGCACGCCACCGACTGGCCAGGACTAGGCGGGGAGGAGGAGGGGGCCTTTGGCCGGGTGGGTTAGGCGGCGAGCGGGGATGGGGGAGAGAGGGTGAGCCCGGGGGTTGGTGGAGGGGAGGGTCGGTGGGTGGGGGGGGGGGGAAGAGGTCGGGGGGGGGAGGGAGAGGTGGCGAGTGGTGGGCTTCAGCCTGGAAGTTACCAGATGAACCATTTCTGGAACTCACGTTGAATGCTAGGGAGGGAAATGACCCCATCAGCATCTGGCAGTGGTCCATGGGGAGGGAGGAGAGGAGGGAGGGGGTTAAGGGGCTGTAACCTGGGCTGGAGTGTCTCCCCAACACAGCTCCTCTCCCCCTGCCCATTTCTATCAGAGGTCTCAGTGTTTGAACCCCTCCAGTGCGGAGACACTTGGAAATATATCGGCCGTTCCTTTACTGTGCCTGGGTTCAAAATCCTGGAGCTCCCTCCCTAACAGCACTGTGGGTGTACCTACACCACACGGGACTGACTGATGTCCAATCACAATCCTGGAACTCCCTCCCTAACAGCACGGTGGGTGTACCTACACCACACGGGGCTGACTGATGTCCAATCACAGTCCTGGAACTCCCTCCCTAACAGCACTGTGGGTGTACCTACACCACACATGGGGTCTGACTGATGTCCAATCGCAATCCTGGAACTCCCTCCCTAACAGCACTGTGGGTGTACCTACACCACACGGGGACTGACTGATGTCCAATCACAATCCTGGAACTCCCTCCCTAACAGCACTGTGGGTGTACCTACACCACACGGGACTGACTGATGTCCAATCACAATCCTGGAACTCCCTCCCTAACAGCACGGTGGGTGTACCTACACCACACGGGGACTGACTGATGTCCAATCACAGTCCTGGAACTCCCTCCCTAACAGCACTGTGGGTGTACCTACACCACACATGGGGTCTGACTGATGTCCAATCGCAATCCTGGAACTCCCTCCCTAACAGCACTGTGGGTGTACCTACACCACACGGGGACTGACTGATGTCCAATCACAATCCTGGAACTCCCTCCCTAACAGTACAGTGGGTGTACCTACACCACACGGGGACTGACTGATGTCCAATCACAATCCTGGAACTCTCTCCCTAACAGCACTGTGGGTGTACCTACACCACGCGGGGACTGCAGTGGGTTCAAGATGGCAAGTACAGCATGGGGTTAGATACAGAGTAAAGCTCCCTCTACACTGTCCCCATCAAACACTCCCAGGACAGGTACAGCACGGGGTTAGATACAGAGTAAAGCTCCCTCTACACTGTCCCCCATCAAACACTCCCAGGACAGGTACAGCCTGGGGTTAGATACAGAGTAAAGCTCCCTCTTCACTGTCCCCCATCAAACACTCCCAGGACAGGTACAGCACGGGGTTAGATACAGAGTAAAGCTCCCTCTACACTGTCCCCCATCAAACACTCCCAGGACAGGTACAGCCTGGGGTTAGATACAGAGTAAAGCTCCCTCTTCACTGTCCCCCATCAAACACTCCCAGGACAGGTACAGCACAGGGTTAGATACAGAGTAAAGCTCCCTCTACACTGCCCCCCATCACAGTCTCCCAGGACAGGTACAGCACGGGGTTAGATACAGAGTAAAGCTCCCTCGACACTGTCCCCCATCAAACACTCCCAGGACGGGTACAGCACGGGGTTAGATACAGAGCAAAGCTCCCTCGACACTGTCCCCCATCAAACACTCCCAGGACAGGGGCAGCACGGGGTTAGATACAGGGTAAAGCTCCCTCTACACTGTCCCCCATCAAACACTCCCAGGACAGGCTCGGTATGGGGTTAGATGCAGAGTTTCCTGTCTGTTAGATTCAAACCCGTTCACAGGGGAGGGAGTCCCTGGGCTGTTTTGTGGAGTCCCCGAGGTCTGGCTCTGCCCCAGCGACGATTCTCCTCGCGACGCACTACACCCTACACTGAAACGCCCGACACTACTGCAGCAAGCTGGGGACTAATCGGCGTTTTAGCCGCAACGCAATGTAAATTTTTGCTTCGAGATTTCTAAACTTCCGGTGATCACCAAACCTCTTGAGAGCTTTTGAGTTCTGCGTTCGGGGAGAAGCTGACTCCAATTCCGGGACGGAGTTACACATCTTTTCGCGGAGAGCGGGATTTCGATCATCGGTGGGGGGGGGGGGGCTTTGATTGGTGTTGATCGGATTTTGAGACAACAGCATTGAGGGGGAGAATGGTGTGGGAATGGTGCGTCTCCGAGACATCAGGTCTGTGGACATGTCAACTTCCAACAGAGGCGACCTTCCTGACTGAAGGAACCCTCGTGTTAACAAATCAAAGAGATTATAGAATCCCTACAGTGCCATTCGGCCCATCGAGTCTGCACTAACCACAATCCCACCCAGGTGTATTTACCCTAGCTAGTTCCCCTGACACTGAAGGGCAATTTAGCATGGCCAATCCACCCAACCCACACATCTTTGGACACTAAGGGGCAATTTAGCATGGCCAATCCACCTAACCCACACATCTTTGGACACTAAGGGCCACTTTAGCATGGCCGACCCTCCTAACCTGCACATAGAACATAGAACATAGAACATAGAAAGCCACAGCACAAACAGGCCCTTCGGCCCACAAGTTGCGCCGATCACATCCCCACCTCTAGGCCTATCTATAGCCCTCAATCCCATTAAATCCCATGTACTCATCCAGAAGTCTCTTAAAAGACCCCAACGAGTTTGCCTCCACCACCACCGACGTCAGCCGATTCCACTCACCCACCACCCTCTGAGTGAAAAACTTACCCCTGACATCTCCTCTGTACCTACCCCCCAGCACCTTAAACCTGTGTCCTCTCGTAGCAACCATTTCAGCCCTTGGAAATAGCCTCTGAGAGTCTACCCTATCCAGACCTCTTTCGGACTGTGGGAGGAAACCGGAGCACCCGGAGGAAACCCACGCAGACACGGGGGGAGAACATGCAAACTCCGCACAGACAGTGACCCAAGCCGGGAATCGAACCCAGGTCCCTGGTGTTGCGAGGCAGCAGTGCTAACCCACTGTTCTTTATTCCAGTTGAGGTGCCAGGGATGAGGGAGGGGAATGGCCCAGAATTACAAACCACCAGTTCCTAACTCTGGGCCATTTTATTTCCTCCACTGAACTGGAGGACTGTGTCTGACTCTGGGCCCCGCGTTTCAGGAAGGCAGCTGAGGACTCAGGGAGGGTACGGAGGGGATGTCAAGTTTATCGAACAGTGTCACAAGTAGGCTTACATTAACACTGCAATGAAGTTACTGTGACAATCCCCTAGCCGCCCACACTCCTGTTCGGGTAACACTGAGGGAGAATTTAGCACCCTAACCGGCACGTCTTTCGGACTGTGGGAGGAAACCGGAGCACCCGGAGGAAACCCACGCAGACACGGGGGAGAACATGCAGACTCCACACAGACCCGAGCCGGGAATCGAAACCCGGGTCTCTGGCACCGTGATGCAGCAGCGCTAATCACTGTGCCACCGTGCCGCCCGGAATGGGAACGGGACAGAGGGATGTAGGGACTTCAAAGAACAGCACAGCACAGTTTTGGTCACCTAGTTACAGGAAGGGTGTAAATAAGGTTGAAAGAGTGCAGAGAAGGTTCACAAGGATGTTGCCGGGACTTGAGAAGCTGAGTTACAGAGAGAGATTGAATAGGTTGGGACTTCATTCCCTGGAGCGTAGAAGATTGAGGGGAGATTTGATAGAGGTGTATAAGATTTTGATGGGTATAGATAGAGTGAATGCAAGCAGGCTTTTTCCGCTGAGGCTAGGGGAGAAAAAGACCAGAGGGCATGGGTTAAGGGTGAAAGGAGAAAAGTTTAAAGAGAATATTAGGGGGGGCTTCTTCACGCAGAGAGTGGTGGGAGTCTGGAATGAGCTGCCGGATAAAGTGGTAAATGCGGGGTCACTTTTAACATTTAAGAAAAACTTGGACGGGTTCATGGATGAGAGGGGTGTGGAGGGATATGGTCCAAGTGCAGGTCAGTGGGACGAGGCAAAAAATGGTTCGGCACAGACAAGAAGGGGCAAAAGGCCTGTTTCTGAGCTGTAATTTTCTATGGTTCTATCTACAGGAACAGGCCCTTTGATCCATCAAGGCCATGCCGACACATGAAGCCTTTCTAAAGACCTTTTGCCTCCACGTGACGTAGAATCCCTACAGTGCATTGAGTCTGCACCGACCACAATCTCACTCAGGCCCTCTTCCCCTAACCCCACATATGTACCTAGTTAAACCCCCTGACACTAAGGTGCAATTAGCATGGCCAATCAACCTAAACAGCACGTCTTTCGGACTGTGGGAGGAAACCCATGCAGAGAATGTGCAAACTCCACACAGACAGTGACCCGAGGCCGGGATTGAAACCCGGGTCCCTGGCGCTGTGAGGCAGCAGTGTGAACCACCGTGTTGTCCCAAATTCTTCTATTCCTGGCCTATTCACATATCTGTCAAGACGCCTCTTAAGCGTTGCTATTGCGTCTGCTTCTACCACCTCCTCTGGCAGCGCATTCCAGGCACTTACCACCCTCTGGGTTAAAAAAAAAACTCGCCTCCCTCACCTTTGAACTTTCCCCCTTTCACCTTAAGTCTACGTCCCCTCGTAGTTGACTTGGGTTCATGTGGAGTGAGCGGGAGAAGCTGGGATTCTTCTCCTCATGGCAGAGAAGGCCAAGGGTGGAGATTCAATCGAGGCGTCCAAGATTGCAAGCGGGGGTTTGGTTGAGGAGAAAGTGTTCCCCCCCCCCCCGCCCCAGTGACAGGAGGAGGGGTAACTAGAGGGGACACTGATTGAAGAGAATCGGGAAAAGAATTGGGGGGGGGGTTAAGATGAGGCAACATTTTTGTTCAATAAAATGGCCCTGGAGAGGGTCCAGAGGAGGTTCACCAGAACGATCCCGGGGATAAAGGCTTGTCGTATGAGGAGCGTTTGAGGACTCTGGGTCTGTACTCGATGGAGTTTAGAAGGATGAGGTAGGGGGGATCTCATTGAAACTTACAGAATACTGCGAGGCCCGGATAGAGTGGACGCGGGGAAGATGTTTCCATTAGTCGGAGAGACTGGGATCCGAGGGCATGGATTCAAAAAGGACAGCACGGTGGCAAAGTGGTTAGCGCTGCTGCCCCACAGCGCCAGGGACCCGGGTTCAATTCCGGCCTCGGGTCACTGTCTGTGTGGAGTCTGCACGTTCTCCCCGTGTCTGCGTGGGTTTCCTGCGGGTGCTCTGGTTTCCTCCCACAGTCCAAAGATGTGCGGGTTAGGTGGAGTGGCCATGCTGAATTGTCCCTTAGTGTCCAAAGATGTGCTGGTTAGGCGGATTGGCCATGCTAAATTGTCCCTTAGTGTCCAAAGATGTGCGGGTTAGGTGGATTGGCCATGCTAAATTGCCCCTTAGTGTCCAAAGATGTGTAGGTTAGGTGGGTTGGCCACGCTAAATTGCCTCTTAGTGTCCAAAGATGTGTAGGTTAGGTGGATTGGCCATGCTAAATTGTCCCTTAGTGTCCAAAGATGTGTAGGTTAGGTGGATTGGCCATGCTAAATTGTCCCTTAGTGTCCAAAGATGTGTAGGTTAGGTGGATTGGCCATGCTAAATTGTCCCTTAGTGTCCAAAGATGTGTAGGTTAGGTGGATTGGCCATGCTAAATTGTCCCTTAGTGTCCAAAGATGTGTAGGTTAGGTAGATTGGCTATGCTAAATTGTCCCTTAGTGTCAGGGTGACTAGCAGGATAAATACATGGGGTTATGGGGATAGAGCCTGGGTGGGATTGTTCTCAGTGTAGCCTTGATGGGCTGAATGGCCTCCTTCTGCACTGTATGTATAGTATGGGACGATCCTTCAGCACCGAGATGAGGAGGAATTTCTTCAGCCGGAGGGTGGGGGTGAATCTGTGGAATTTGTTGCCACAGAGGAGGCCGGGTCATCGAGTGGATTGGAGACAGAGAGAGATAGGTTCCCGATTGGTGAGGGGGGTCAAAGGTTATGGGGATAAGGGCAGGAGAATGAGGGACTGAGAAACCTATCAGCCAGACTCAATGGGCCGAATGGCCTAAACCCTGCTCCTGTACCTTACGCAGCAAGTTGTGGCGGTTGGGACTTCACTCCCTGACGGGAGTGGGTAGTCGGGGAGGCGGTCGGAAGCAAACCCTGCCCGACTGTCGAGGGAAAGGCAGGAGGTATAAGGTGCCAGAGGGGTTGAGGTAAAACAAAGTCCTCTCCAACCGTTGCAATCCCTCCCTCTGGCACAAGGACAAAAGCCAGCGCACTGCGGGAGGGGGTAATGCTGGCTAGTCTGGGGGGGGGGGGGGGGGGCGGCGGAGTGGACACACTGAAGCTTCTGGTCCACTCGATGGGCCATTCTGTAAATAAATACTTGTTCCTTCCAAAAGAATCACTGAAACACTCTTTGCATGTGGCACTTTTAGGTTCTGGAGTATTATATCGGGTTATTAAGACGGAAGGGGCTCTGGGAATACCAATCCAGTTAAAATGGGGAGGGGGCCCTTAAGACCAAAAAAAAAAGGTTTGAGGGCCAACTGGTCTACTGGAAGGGCTAGCACCGAACAAGAGGGGCCGAACGGCCACTCAGAGTGTCGATTTTGATGGTTTTGTGGACACGGGTTCAAGACTAACACAGCAAGCTTGATTCTCACGAATGATAACTGCTGCCGAACATCAAAGATATCCATGCGTTGTGGGATTCCCTGGGCTGGGTTGTAACGCAATGAATGTATGTTTCGGTTTAAATGTGCACCCTGAACTTGTGGCGTACACATCTTGTGTAAATATATTTGTTTTTTTTCTGGCTACAGAATTAAATAGGAACTCAGAATGCAATGCCTGGATATTTCCTCCATTATCTCCACATTACTGAGTGACAATGTGAGGGAGCTGGATTAACATCAGTAGAGATACAGTCTGTAACACAGGGTGCTGGGGGAGAGGGGTTACTGAGTGACAATGTGAGGGAGCTGGATTAACATCAGTAGAGATACAGTCAGTAACACAGGGTGCTGGGGTGAGAGGGGTTACTGAGTGACAGTGTGAGGGATCTGGATTAACATCAGTACAGATACAGTCAGTAACACAGGGTGCTGGGGGGAGAGGGGTTACTGAGTGACAGTGTGAGGGAGCTGGATTAACATCAGTAGAGATACAGTCAGTAACACAGCATGCTGGGGGGAGAGGGGTTACTGAGTGACAGTGTGAGGGATCTGGATTAACATCAGTACAGATACAGTCAGTAACACAGGGTGCTGGGAGAGAGGGGTTACTGAGTGACAGTGTGAGGGAGCTGGATTAACATCAGTACAGATACAGTCAGTAACACAGGGTGCTGGGGGGAGAGGGGTTACTGAGTGACAGTGTGAGGGAGCTGGATTAACATCAGTACAGATACAGTCAGCAACACAGGGTGCTGGGGGGCGGAGAGGGGTTACTGAGTGACAGTGTGAGGGAGCTGGATTAACATCAGTAGAGATACAGTCAGTAACACAGGGTGCTGGGAGAGAGGGGTTACTGAGTGACAGTGTGAGGGAGCTGGATTAACATCAGTACAGATACAATCACTAACACAGGGTGCTGGGGGGAGAGGGGTTACTGAGTGACAGTGTGAGGGATCTGGATTAACATCAGTAGAGATACAGTCAGTAACACAGGGTGCTGGGGGGGAGAGGGGTTACTGAGTGACAGTGTGAGGGAGCTGGATTAACATCAATACAGATACAGTCAGTAACACAGGGTGCTGGGGGGAGAGGGGTTACTGAGTGACAGTGTGAGGGAGCTGGATTAACATCAGTAGAGATAGTCAGTAACACAGGGTGCTGGGGGGAGAGGGGTTACTGAGTGACAGTGTGAGGGAGCTGGATTAACATCAGTACAGATACAGTCAGTAACACAGGGTGCTGGGGGGAGAGGGGTTACTGAGTGACAGTGTGAGGGAGCTGGATTAACATCAGTACAGATACAGTCAGTAACACAGGGTGCTGGGGGGAGAGGGGTTACTGAGTGACAGTGTGAGGGAGCTGGATTAACATCAGTAGAGATAGTCAGTAACACAGGGTGCTGGGGGGAGAGGGGTTACTGAGTGACAGTGTGAGGGAGCTGGATTAACATCAGTACAGATACAGTCAGTAACACAGGGTGCTGGGGGAGAGGGGTGACTGAGTGAGGGAGCTGGATTAACATCAGTAGAGGTACAGTCAGTAACACAAGGCACTGGGGGGAGAGGGGTTACTGAGTGACAGTGTGAGGGAGCTGGATTAACATCAGTAGAGATACAGTCAGTAACACCGGGTGCTAGAGGGGAAGTGGGTTACTGAGTGACAGTGTGAGGGAGCTGGATTAACATCAGTACCGATACAGTCAGTAACACATGATGCTGGGGGGAGTGGGGTTACTGAGTGACAGTGCGAGGGAGCTGGATTATCAGTACAGATACAGTCAGTAACACAGGGTGCTGGGGGGAGAGGGGTTACTGAGTGACAGTGTGAGGGAGCTGGATTAACATCAGTACAGATACAGTCAGTAACACAGGGTGCTGGGGGGAGAGGGGTTACTGAGTGACAGTGTGAGGGAGCTGGATTAACATCAGTACAGATACAGTCAGTAACACAGGGTGCTGGGGGGAGAGGGGTTACTGAGTGACAGTGTGAGGGAGCCGGATTAACATCAGTACAGATACAGTCAGTAACACAGGGTGCTGGGAGAGAGGGGTTACTGAGTGACAGTGTGAGGGAGCTGGATTAACATCAGTACAGATACAATCACTAACACAGGGTGCTGGGGGGAGAGGGGTTACTGAGTGACAGTGTGAGGGATCTGGATTAACATCAGTAGAGATACAGTCAGTAACACAGGGTGCTGGGGGGGAGAGGAGTTACTGAGTGACAGTGTGAGGGAGCTGGATTAACATCAGTAGAGATACAGTCAGTAACACAGGGTGCTGGGGGGAGAGGGGTTACTGAGTGACAGTGTGAGGGAGCTGGATTAACATCAGTACAGATACAGTCAGTAACACAGGGTGCTGGGGGAGAGGGGTGACTGCGTGAGGGAGCTGGATTAACATCAGTAGAGGTACAGTCAGTAACACAAGGCACTGGGGGGAGAGGGGTTACTGAGTGACAGTGTGAGGGAGCTGGATTAACATCAGTAGAGATACAGTCAGTAACACCGGGTGCTAGAGGGGACGTGGGTTACTGAGTGACAGTGTGAGGGAGCTGGATTAACATCAGTACAGATACAGTCAGTAACACATGATGCTGGGGGGAGTGGGGTTACTGAGTGACAGTGCGAGGGAGCTGGATTATCAGTACAGATACAGTCAGTAACACAGGGTGCTGGGGGGAGAGGGGTTACTGAGTGACACTGTGAGGGAGCTGCATTAACATCAGTACAGATACAGTCAGTAACACAGGGTGCTGGGGGAGAGGGGTTACTGAGTGACAGTGTGAGGGAGCTGGATTAACATCAGTACAGATACAGTCAGTAACACAGGGTGCTGGGGGGAGAGGGGTTACTGAGTGACAGTGTGAGGGAGCCGGATTAACATCAGTACAGATACAGTCAGTAACACAGGGTGCTGGGGGAGAGGGGTTACTGAGTGACAGTGTGAGGGAGCTGGATTAACATCAGTACAGATACAATCACTAACACAGGGTGCTGTGGGAGAGGGGTTACTGAGTGACAGTGTGAGGGAGCTGGATTAACATCAGTACAGATACAATCACTAACACAGGGTGCTGGGGGAGAGGGGTTACTGAGTGGCAGTGTGAGGGAGCTGGATTAACATCAATAGAGATACACTCAGTAACACAGGGTGCTGGGGAGAGGGGTTACTGAGTGGCAGTGTGAGGGAGCTGGATTAACATCAATAGAGATACACTCAGTAACACAGGGTGCTGGGGGGAGAGGGGTTACTGAGTGACAGTGTGGGGGAGCTGGATTAACATCAGTAGAGATACAGTCAGTAACACAGGGTGCTGGGGGGAGAGGGGTTACTGAGTGACAGTGTGAGGGAGCTGGATTAACATCAGTAGAGATACAGTCAGTAACACAGGGTGCTGGGGGGAGAGGGGTTACTGAGTGACAGTGTGGGGGAGCTGGATTAACATCAGTACAGATACAATCACTAACACAGGGTGCTGGGGGGAGAGGGGTTACTGAGTGACAGTGTGAGGGAGCTGGAGTAACATCAGTAGAGATACAGTCAGTAACACAGGGTGCTGGGGGAGAGGGGTTACTGAGTGACAGTGTGAGGGAGCTGGATTAACATCAGTACAGATACAGTCAGTAACACAGGGTGCTGGGGGGAGAGGGGTTACTGAGTGACAGTGTGAGGAAGCTGGATTAACATCAGTACAGATACAGTCAGTAACACAGGGTGCTGGGGGGAGAGAGGTTACTGAGTGACAGTGTGAGGGAGCTGGATTAACCTCAGTTCAGATACAGTCAGTAACACAGGGTGCTGGGGGGAGAGAGGTTACTGAGTGACAGTGTGAGGGAGCTGGATTAACCTCAGTTCAGATACAGTCAGTAACACAGGGTGCTGGGGGGAGAGAGGTTACTGAGTGACAGTGTGAGGGAGCTGGATTAACCTCAGTACAGATACAGTCAGTAACACAGGGTGCTGGGGGAGAGGGGTGACTGAGTGAGGGAGCTGGATTAACATCAGTAGAGGTACAGTCAGTAACACAAGGCACTGGGGGGAGAGGGGTTACTGAGTGACAGTGTGAGGGAGCTGGAATAACATCAGTAGAGATACAGTCAGTAACACCGGGTGCTAGAGGGGAAGTGGGTTACTGAGTGACAGTGTGAGGGAACTGGATTATCAGTAGAGATACAGTCAGTAACACAGGGTGCTGGAGGGGAGAGGGGTTACTGAGTGACAGTGTGAGGGAGCTGGATTAACATCAGTACAGATACAGTCAGTAACACAGGGTGCTGGGGGGAGAGGGGTTACTGAGTGACAGTGTGAGGGAGCTGGATTATCAGTACAGATACAGTCAGTAACACAGGGTGCTGGGCTAGAGGGGTTACTGAGTGACAGTGTGAGGGAGCTGGATTATCAGTACAGATACAGTCAATAACACAGGGTGCTGGGGGAGAGGGGTTACTGAGTGACAGTGTGAGGGAGCTGGATTATCAGTACAGATACAGTCAGGAACACAGGGCGCTGGGGGAGAGGGGTTACTGAGTGACAGTGTGAGGCAGCTGGATTAACATCAGTACAGATACAGTCAGTAACACAGGGTGCTGGGGGAGAGGGGTTACTGAGTGACAGTGTGAGGGAGCTGGATTAACATCAGTAGAGATACAGTCAGTAACACAGGGTGCTGGGGGGGAGGTGGTTACTGAGTGACAGTGTGGGGGAGCTGGATTAACATCAGTAGAGATACAGTCAGTAACACAGGGTGCTGGGGGGAGAGGGGTTACTGAATGACAGTGTGAGGGAGCTGGATTATCAGTAGAGATACAGTCAGTAACACAGGGTGCTGGGGGGGAGGTGGTTACTGAGTGACAACGTGAGGGAGCTGGATTAACATCAGTAATCCACTCAATCTTCACATCTTTGGCCACTAAAGGGCAATTTAGCATGGCCAATCCACCGAACCCGCACATCTTTGGACTGTGGGAGGAAACCGGAGCACCCGGAGGAAACCCACGCAGACATGGGGAGAACGTGCAAACTCCACACAGGCGGTGACCCGAGGCCAGGAATCGAACCCGGGTGTCCCTGGCGCTGTGAGGCAGCAGCGCTAACCCACCAATCCGTGGGAGTCTTAATGAACCCTGAACAACGAGGTAACGGGTGGAAGTGGGGTCTGGGAGGAGGGAGGCACGTGCTGCCTCTCCTGGGTACGGTGGCACTGCCGGGGTTGGAGAGGGCACTGCAAACCCATGCCACAGGGAAAGGACCGTGGAGAGACCCACCCGTGGGACTGTAACCCGAATGGGAATCCGTAACAATGATGGATTCCAGGATATCCGGTTCGCCTGCGCTCTCACTGCTCTCTCTCTCTCTGTATTATGTGACGAATATTAAGTGTCCCACGCCTCCCCAACCTGAAACAAGTTAAATACACCCCGGGTGAGTTACCCTTTCTCATGTTACTGCACTTGTAAAACTATAGATCTCACCCCCACCAATCCCTTTATTGTGCACTCTGGCATCCTGGTGCAGGTCAGTGCAAAGCGCCAGAGTGTTCAATAATGACTCAGTCACACACACATTACAGATATCATAGAATCCTACAGTGCAGAAGGAGGCCATTCAGCCCATCGAGACTGCACCAGCCACAATCCCACCCAAGCCCCATCCCCATGACCCCACACATTTACCCCCCCTGACACTAAGGGGCAATTTAGCACGGCCAATCCACCTAACCCGCACATCTTTGGACACTAAGGGGCAATTTAGCATGGCCAATCCCCCTAACCCGCACATCTTTGGACACTAAGGGGCAATTTAGCATGGCCAATCCACCTAACCCGCACATCTTTGGACACTAAGCGGCAATTTAGCATGGCCAATCCACCCTAACCTGCACATCTTTGGAGGATACTGCTCATCTTTGGAGGCACTGTTAATCAAGGATAGTTTAACGGCTGCGGAAAGGCACTTCGAGGGGGATCTGCACACTGAGGTAATATGGGCTGAGGTTAGGAATAGGAAAGGAGCGGTCACGTTGTTAGGAGTTTACTATAGGCCCCCAAATAGTAATAGAGATGTGGAGCAAGAAATTGCTAAGCAGATTATGGATAGGTGTGGAGGTCACAGGGTAGTTGTCATGGGGGACTTTAACCTTCCAAATATTGATTGGAACCTTTATAGGTCGAATAGTTCGGATGGGGCAGTTTTTGTGCAGTGTGTGCAGGAGGGGTTCCTGACACAATATGTGGATAAGCCGACAAGAGGTGGGGCCACATTGGATTTGGTACTGGGAAATGAACCGGGCCAAGTGTTGGTTTGGTTGTGGGAGAGCACTTTGGAGATAGTGACCACAATTCGGTGTCTTTTGTTATTGCAATGGAGAGGGAGAGGGCCATACGGCAGGGCATAGTTTACAATTGGGGGAGAGGTAATTATGATGCAATCAGGCGGGAATTAGGAAGCATAGGATGGGAACAAAAATTGTCAGGCAAAGGCACTAATGATAAGTGGAACTTTTTCAAGGAACAAATACTGGGTGTCCTTGATAGGTATGTCCCGGCCAGGCAGAGAGGAAATGGCCGAGTGAGGGAACCATGGTTCACAAAAGAGGCGGAATGTCTTGTCAAGAGGAAGAAGGAAGCGTATGTTAGGTTGAGAAAACAAGGTTCAGTTGGCTCGATGGAGGGTTACAAGTTAGCAAGAAATGAGCTGAAAAAGGGGCTTAGGAGAGCTAGGAGGGGGCATGAGAAGTCCTTGGCGGGTCGGATCAAGGAAAACCCCAAGGCTTTTTACTCTTATGTGAGGAATAAAAGAATGACCAGGGTGAGGTTGGGGCCGGTCAAGGATGGCAGTGGGAATTTGTGCATGGAGTCAGAAGAGATAGGAGAGGCGATGAATGAATACTTTTCTTCGGTGTTCACCAAGGAGAGGGGCCATGTTTTTGAGGAAGAGAGGGTGTCACAGGCTGATAGGCTGGAGGAAGTAGATGTTCGGAGGGAAGATGTACCAGCAATTTTGAATAAACTGAAAGTTGATAAGTCCCCTGGGCCTGATGAAATATATCCTAGGATTCTTTGGGAGGCAAGGGATGAGATAGCAGAGCCTTTGGCTTTGATCTTTGGGTCCTCACTGTCCACGGGGGTGGTGCCAGAGGACTGGAGAGTGGCGAATGTGGTTCCTCTGTTTAAGAAAGGGAATAGAAATGACCCTGGTAATTATAGGCCGGTTAGTCTTACTTCGGTGGTCGGTAAGTTGATGGAAAAGGTCCTTAGGGATAGGATTTACGACCATTTAGAAAGATGCAGCTTAATCCGGGATAGTCAGCACGGATTTGTGAAGGGCAAGTCTTGCCTCACAAATTTGATAGAATTTTTTGAGGAGGTAACTAAGTGTGTAGATGAAGGTAGTGCGGTTGATGTCATCTACATGGATTTTAGTAAGGCGTTTGATAAAGTCCCCTACAGTCGGCTTATGAAGTAAGGATGTGTGGGATAGAGGGAAGTTTGGCCGATTGGATAGGTAACTGGCTATCTAACAGAAGACAGAGGGTGGTGGTGGATGGAAAATTTTCGGACTGGAAACCGGTTACCAGTGGAGTGCCACAGGGATCAGTGCTTGGTCCTCTGCTATTTGTAATTTTTATAAATGACTTGGAGGAGGGGGCTGAAGGGTGGATCAGTAAATTTGCTGATGACACCAAGATTGGTGGAGTAGTGGATGAGGTGGAGGGCTGTTGTAGGCTGCAAAGAGATATAGATAGGATGCAGAGCTGGGCTGAAAAATGGCAAATGGAGTTTCACCCTGACAAATGCGAGGTGATTCATTTTGGTAGGACAAATTTAAATGTGGATTACAGGGTCAAAGGTAGGGTTCTGAAGAATGTGGAGGAACAGAGAGATCTTGGGGTTCATATCCATAGATCTCTGAAGGTTGCCACTCAAGTGGATAGAGCCGTGAAGAAGGCCTACAGTGTGTTGGCGTTCATTAACAGGGGGTTGGAGTTTAAGAGCCGTGGGGTTATGCTGCAACTGTACAGGACCTTGGTGAGACCACATTTGGAATATTGTGTGCAGTTCTGGTCACCTCACTACAAGAAGGATGTGGAGACACTGGAAAGAGTGCAAAGGAGATTTACCAGGATGCCGCCTGGTTTGGAGGGTAGGTCTTATGAGGAAAGGTTGAGGGAACTTGGGCTTTTCTCTTTGGAGCGGAGGAGGTTGAGAGGAGACTTGGTAGAGGTTTATAAGATGATGAGGGGGATAGATAGAGTGAACGTTCAAAGACTATTTCCTCGGGTGAATGGAGCGGTAACTAGGGGGCATAACTATAGGGTTCATGGTGGGAGATATAGGAAGGATGTCTGAGGTAGGTTTTTTACTCAGAGAGTGGTTGGGGTGTGGAATGGACTGCCCTGCAGGGATAGTGGAGTCAGAAACTTTAGGAACATTTAAGAAGCTATTGGATAGGCACATGGAGTACTTCGGGATGATAGGGAGGAAATAGCTTGATCTGGGTTTCAGACAAAGCTCGGCACAACATCGTGGGCCGAAGGGCCTGCTCTGTGCTGTACTGTTCTATGTTCTATACAAATGGTGGCATGAACAATACAAATGTGGCTTTGCTTTGGAAAACAAGTCATCGCCTGACAATTTAGGTCAGGGGGTTGAGTGTGATCCACCCTTCACCCTGGGTCTATGTCACAGAGTAAGCAACAATCGCCACATCATAAGAGGCTTCAAGGCGATACTTATAAAATTCTAACAGGGTTAGACAGAGGTAGATTCAGAAAGAATGTTCCCGATGGTGGGGGGAGTCCAGAACTAGGGGGGGTCATAGTTTGAGGATAAGGGGTAAACCTTTTAGGACTGAGGTGAGGAGAAATTTCTTCACCCAGAGAGTGGTGGAATTCACTCCCACAGAAAGTAGTTGAGGCCAAAACGTCGTGTGATTTCAGGAAGAAATTAGATATCGTTCTTGGGGCGAAAAGGATCGAGGGATATTGGGGGGGCGGGGGAATCAGGATATTGAAGGCGGGGGGGGAAGGAGGAGGAGGAGGGGAGGGAATCAGGATATTGAATTCGATGATCAGCCATGATCAAAATTAGAGAGGTGGTGGTCTAGTGGTATTATCACTAGACTATTAATCCAGAAACTCAGCTAATGTTCTGGGTGACCCGGGTTCGAATCCCGCCACGGCAGATGGTGGAATTTGAATTCAATAAAAAATATCTGGGATTAAGAATCTACTGATGACCCATTGTGGGAAAAACCCATCTGGTTCCCTTCAGGGAAGGAAATCTGCCGTCCTTACCCCGGTCTGGCCTACATGTGACTCCAGAGCCACAGCCAATGTGGTTGACTCTCAACTGCCCTCCAAGGGGCAACTCGGGATGGGCAATAAATGCTGGGCCCAGCCAGCGACGCCCATGTCCCAGGAACGAATTGAAAAATATACGAATGGCGGAGCAGGCTGGAGAGTCGATGGAGATTCCATCGGCCGAATGGACTCTTCTGCACTGTAGGGATTATATTCTACAAAAAATGAAATGTTTGCTAAAATTTGGCCTACTCCCGCTTCTAGTTTCTCCCAAAGGCCGGCAGGGCGGTGGGGAGACAGCTCAGACAGAGGGTCTTCCGGACCGCGGGTCTGAACCTCTCTCCGCAGATTCGCTGAGGGTTTTTCCAGCACTTTCCAGTTCGATGGCAAAAGCAGAAGACGCACTGGGGGGACCACCCCCCCCCCCCCGTCAAGGGCCGCCACTGGCCTGATGGGCTGAATGGCCAGCTCCCGCGCTGCCCCGATCCCATGAAATAGTCACAGGAGATCGGAGCTGGCGAGGTGAGGGGTGAAAAAAAGCAGCAAAGGAAACTGTACGAGCCAGCGAAAACCTCGAGGCCTTTTTCGTGTGAAATAATTGCACTTGGACATCTTTCATTATTACATAAGTCGTGTATTTTTTTAATATAACTTTTTTTTTTACACATGAGTTTGAGCACGGATTAACACGTATATTAGACAGGTGGATTGGGAAGGTAAGGGGGGGGGGGGCATTCACACACACGCGCGCGCGCACACACATTTTACACACACACACGGCCTATTCGATGGCGTACGAGGCAATTGCACAGACATCTCCCGCACACTCACGCCAGCATCTACTGTACAACCAGGCCCGATACAGGCCTTTAATCTTCGTACTCCTCCTCCCGCCCCCTTCCCCTCTTCGAAGGCACCAAAGTCTTCACCGGATTCCACGTCCAGGTTTGGCAAGACAAAAAAAAAACACTCGCCAGTCTTGAAGCTTGAGTGGCAACGCACGCCCGCAATGCATGCGCCGTCACGCTGGGTGCCAATTGATCCGCGCGCGCGCACGCACCCGCTTTGGGGGGTGACCAGGAGCCGGTTACCCCCACCCCCACCTTTCCCCCAAGCAGAAAGTGGGCAGGGGTGACAGTTCTAGCTCCCGCCCCCCACCCTCGGGTTAGGACCGACTTGCTAAGCAAGCGCTGGATGTTGGGGAATAAAGCAGCTCTTTGGGAAGCTTTACGCGGGTGGGGAGTGCGTGGAGAGGTGCGGGGGGGGGGGGGGGGGGGGGGGGGGGGGAGGGGAGGAGGGGGTTAGATTACGAGGCCTGGTCGCCACCGTCGCTCCTCGTCGCTAATGGCAGACAGCTCTGGCGAAAGGCTGAATCGTGGCGCCGATTGTCCGAGGCGTCCGGTCCGTTTGAGTTCCAAGCAACGTTTGGGAGCCGTCACCGTTGTCGGCGAGGCACAGACCGCCAGAGGCCGCAGATTTCACCGGCCCCCACTCAACCGCGTCGCTCCGAGCGGAACTGGAAATGGGCTCGATCGGACGGATTTCACTGCGCGGAGGTCGGCCCAGTGTCAGTCCAGTGGACACCAACCAAGCGAGCGCCATTTTGCTTCAAGTGCGGCATAAGAATCGAAGGCAAGCTCCCCGGGGGTAGGGGGGGGGGGGGGGGGGAGGGGAATATATCGCGACACTCCCCCCTCCCCTAACCACCCCCCCCACGTAATCTACAGCCGTATATTAACCCCCATCACCTCCACCGCCCAATATTTTCTCCTCCTTTCCGCCAATGGTTTGCTTATTAGCGTCGCAAGTCGGCTTACCTTAACGCTGCGATGAAGTCTTTCGGACTGCGCGGGGGGGGGGTTGGGGAGGGAACTGGAGCATCCGGAGTAAACCCCACGTAGAGACTCCGCACAGAACCCGAGCCGGGAACCAAACCCGGGTCCCTTGACGCCGTGAGGCAGCGGTGCGAACCACCGTGCGCCAACTGCAGCGCCACCTCTGCGCGGGAGGATGCAATTACACCCTCGCCCCGTGACATGTTTACATGGGAAACGTCCATTTCGGACGCAGAGATGGGGCACAGATCGAACGTAACTACAATCGCTTAACCCCCTCAACCATTCCGAACCGCCAGGCCCGGCGATGAGGTGTGGCATCCATGAATCAATAGGTACCTTTAGCAAAAGTTAATCTTAAAAGTTCTCTCATATATTATATATATAATATAGTTCTTTTCGATTACAAATCTCAAAATACTTTCCATACATGCATTAATACCAAGAAAACACGAGGGGGCCCAGCTAGTCTAATTCATTCTGCCTTCCCCCCGGGAAACAGTGTTCTGGCGCATTAATGTAGAAATTACTTGAAAACAATCCAAAATTATGGGGTACTAACTTACAGGACATTCAAAAATATAACCCCTTGTTAATGTTGCATAGCCGCGCCACTATCTCGATTCTCAGCCTTTGCCCCAAGCAACAACCCCTCCCCGCCACACCAAACCGCTCACCGTTTAGCTCAGGATCATCCCCATCTGTCTGAAAGACCGCCGGCTGCAAATTCCCCTCAGAAATCGCAGGAGATTCCTCCCCCCCACCTCCCCGCCCACGCCCCAACTGCTCCGAGAGGGACAGGAGACCAAAAGCTTGGTCAAAGAGGTGGGTTTTAAGGAGCTGGAGGGATTGGCGGGAGGCGGGGGGGAAGGAGATAGGGAAGGACTGAAAGGGAAGGGACGGAGGGAAGGACTGAGGTAGGGAGGGAGAGAGAGATTTAAAGGGATCGGCGGAAGGGAGCGAGGGATTGAAGGGGGAGGGAGAGGGAGAAGAGGGAGAGAGAGAGAAGGGGAGAGAGAGAGAGAAAGGGAGGGAGAGAGAGGGAGGGAGAGAGAGAGAGGGAGGGAGAGAGAGAGGGGGAGGGAAAGAGGGGAGGGAGAGAGAGGGGGGAGGGAGGGAGAGAGGGGGGAGGGGGGAGAGAGGGGGGGAGGGGGGAGAGAGGGGGAGGGGGGGAGAGAGGGGGGGAGGGGGAGAGAGAGGGGGGAGGGGGGAGAGAGGGGGGAGGGGGGAGAGAGGGGGAGGGAGAGAGAGGGGGGGAGAGAGAGAGAGGGGGAGGAGAGAGAGAGGGGGGAGAGAGAGAGAGGGGGGAGAGAGAGAGAGGGGGGGAGGGAGAGAGAGGGAGGGAGAGAGGGGAGAGAGGGGAGGGAGGGAGAGAGAGGGAGGGAGGAGAGGGAGAGAGGGGGAGGAGGGAGAGAGACAGGGGGAGGGAGGGAGAGAGACAGGGGGAAGGAGGGGGAGGGAGGGAGAGAGACAGGGGAAGGAGGGAGAGAGAGGGGGGAGGGAAGGAGAGAGAGGGGGGGGAGCGAGAGAGAGAGAGGGGAGGGAGAGAGAGGGTAGGGAGAGAGAGGGGAGGGAGAGGAGAGGGGGAGGGAGAGAGAGAGGGGGTGGGAGGGAGTGGAGGGAGAGAGGGGGTGGAGGTGAGGAGATAGCGGGGGCTGGAAGGGTGAGGGAGAGAGGGGGGAGG
>NW_027593512.1:0-31102 GCF_964213995.1 Mustelus asterias
CCCCACACCCACTCAATACCCCTCCCCAATCCCCCATCCCCAATCCCCCCCTCCCTCCTCCCCAACACCCCCACTCCCTCCTCCCCATCCACCCTCCCTACCCGCCAATCCCCCTCCTCCTCCCCAAATCCCCCCCTCCCAATCCCTCCCAATCCCCCTCCTTCCTTACTTCCCCCCCCCCCCTCCCTCCTTCCCCAAACCCCCCCCCCTCATCCACACATCCCCCCCTCCCTCCTCCCCAATCCCCTCCCTCCCCCCTCCTCCCCAATCCCCCCCCCTCCCCCCAATCCCCCCCCTCCTCCTCCTCCCCCCTCCCTCCCTCCCCTCCTCCCTCCTCCCCTCCCTCCCCACCTCCCCCCCTCCCTCCTCCCCCATCCCCCCCATCCCTCCCCCCCCCCCTCCCTCCCTCCTCCCAATCCCCTCCTCCCCCCCCCCCTCCCCCCTCCCCCCTCTCCCTCCCCCGATCCCCCCCCTCCTCCATCCCCCCTCTCCCCCATCCCCCCCCCCCCCCCGGTCCTCCCCCAGCACACTGGGCTGTGGTAACGGTCCGGTGGGCGGGGCTTTCCAGCCGCAGTCTCGCGAGAGCGGCGGGCGGTTGAGCGGAAGCTGGGAGCCGGCTGAGTGGAGGCAGAGCGCCGGGCGGGCTGTCGGCGCGGAGCGGGAGGAATCAGACGCCCCGTGGATTCACCCGAGCCGGCAGTGAGGGAGCGGGAGAGCGGGCAGGATGTCGGAAGCGGAGGAGAGGCCGAGCACCAACCTGAATCTGAACCCGGCCGAGGGGCGGACGGAGGAGGCGGGCGCCAAGCCGTTGGCGGAGGGTCAGATCCAGGGCCCGGGACAGGTGGGTTTACTTTCGTCGATTCTCTCAAAAACATGTTTTCAACATGCATGCGGAGAATGGATCTGTCGCCAGTGTTAACGTCAGCTCTCAAGGTTCCTTGAGACTGGCTTTGGAGATCAGCTTTTCTTTGCTCTGCACAACTAAAATCAGAGATTTGCCACGCATACAACGTTTGAGTGTAAATTTGCAAATATGTTCAATTATATTGTAATTTATTGCTCTCTCCTTGCTTTGCAACACTCTGGGCGGGATTTTCCAGCCCCATCAGTGGCAGGGAAAATGGTGTGCTGGGCTGGAACATCTTGAAGTGGTGGCACAGTGGTTAGCACAGCTGCCTCACAGCAAGAGTTTTAACAACACCAGGTTAAAGTCCAGCAGGTTTATTTGGTAGCAAATGCCTTTAGCTTTCGGAGCGCTGCTCCTTCGTCAGAAGTCCCACAGTCCAAAGAAGTGCAGGTTAGGTTGATTGGCCGTGCTAAATTAACCCTATTGTCGGGGGGGTTAACAGGATAAATATGTGGAGTTACGGGAATAGGGCCTGGATGGGATTGTGGTCAATGCAGACTTGTTGGGCTGAATGGCCTCCTCCTGCACTGTAGGGATTCTATTCTATTCTAACTAATACAGTCCCATAGGTCCTCTAGTTAAAATTCTGCATCTGTAAGCCACAAGATTCCGATGGACTGAGTCTGCTCCAGTAATAGGAGATTTCATCTTCTGGACTACAGAGAGGGAGAGCTGGAGAAAGATAGAGGAGGCCATGAAATAGAAAGAAAGGGAGAGAGGGGGTGAGAGACGGACAGAGCGAGCTCCAGACAGAGAGGGATTCTATGGTTTGGAGAATAGGGCCTGGGTGGGATTGTGGTCGGTGCAGACTCAATGGGCCGAATGGCCTCTTCCTGCACTGTAGGGATTCTATGGTTTGTAGAGTTGCCAAGAGCCAATTGCCCTTTGGCCGCTCTCCACCTTTACCCGTCCTGCCCTTGACGCTGCTCACTGCTGGCGGGGCTGGAAAATCCCAACGTCAGTGTTTTATTCAGCTAAATTTGTCTGATTAATGCCTGTGATCAGATCAGTTTCTGCTGTATCCCAATTGCATTCTCGAAAAATAAATTTCTGGTGTTTGGAAAACTGAAATGTAACCCACTTCTTACTTTATCAGGCAGCTTTCACAAGAGATGTCCTCCTTCCTGGAGAGTGGGATGTCGGTGTGACGTCGTATGAAATGCTCATCAGGGAGAAATCTGTTTTCAAAAAATTTAATTGGCGATATCTGGTTATCGATGAAGCCCACAGGATCAAAAATGAGAAATCCAAGGTAAGTTTGTTTTCCCTTCATTTTCTCTGCTCTTTTCCCCATCCCATCCATTACCACCAGAGTTCATGGCTACCATTGTAGTGAATGCTAAATTTTCTGCCTCATCTTAAGGTGAATTGGGGAGAAACGCAGGCTTGATTTGTGGCATGGGAGCATGAGCAGGTGACAGCTTGGTAGCTCAGTGGTTCGCACTGCCTCCTCACAGCTCCAGCGACCCAGGTTCGATTCCCAGCTTGGGTCATCGTCTGTGCGGAGTTTACACATTCTCCCCGCATCTGCGTGGGTTTCCTCCGGGTGCTCCGGTTTCCTCCCACAGTCCAAAAAAAATTGCTGGTTAGGTGTTTTGGCCATGCTAAATTCTCAGTGTACCGAAGTGTGGCGACTAGGGGATTTTCAGAGTAACTTCATTGCAGTGTTAATGTAAGCCTACTTGTGCCACTAATAAATAAACTTTAAAACTTTGTAAACCACGTGTCACATTCTCGATTATATATCATGGAGTGAGGTTATTTTTGAGCAAGGTGCAGTTATGTGTGGGACCGGACAGAAAATGAGGCACAGAAGTTTGCTGCACACTGTTTCCCAGGAGAGGGGAATGCAAAGACAGGGTAAGACGGAGTGGCAAAGAACAGTAAAAAAGAATTCAGTGTGGATGGAAGTGACTGTTCTATGGTGAATGAGATAACGAAGGACAGGAAGATTGGAACAAAAGGTTGGAGGGAAATCCAGGAATAGAGATTTTGAAATGAAGGAAAATGATACATTTTGAGTACTAATGGTTAATGTAATTGTTAATTGCTGCTTTCACTGTTCCTTTGCACTTCCATCAAAGCTTTAATAGCTAAATTAAAAGGGCCATTTATTGTCACAGATGGAATGCGAATCTTGAGGAAAAGAGCGCTTTAATCTCGCAATCCAATGCAGACAAATAATTTTTTAAGTTAAAGTTTATTAGTGTCACAAGTAGGCTTACATTAACACTGTAATGAAGCTACTGTGAAAATCCCCTGGTCGCTACACTCCGGCGCCTGTTCGGGTCCACTGAGGGAGAATTTAGCACAGCCAATGCACCTAACCAGCATGTCTTTCAGACTGTGGGAGGAATCCGGAGCACCCGGAGGAAACCCACACAGACATGGGGAGAACATGCGGACTCCACACAGTTACCCAAGCCGGAAATCAAACACTGGTCCCTGTTGCTGTGAGGCAGCAGTGCGAACCGCTGTGCCATATTCAACCAAATGACTCCAGGGGTTCAGAAACTCAATTATTGAGGCTCGATAGTTAATCTCTGGGTTTTAAAACTAGTGGAAGAGTGGAGTGGAAATGTTTGAATTGAAAATCAAAGATCAGATCTGCTTATTCAGACTAGTGTGCTCTTGTTTTAAAAGCTTTTTAACCAGCTGCCCCTTCCACAACCATTGCTTCGATTTGAAAGAAATGCCATTCAATTGCGGACGGCTCTGGAAGTTTCCATATTCCCGTCTTGCAAGTTATAGATAACCGTTTGTAATCTTGATGAGCTATTACTACACTTGCTTTTTGCTTCCTAATGCAAAGCATTTGCCGGAACTATATATGAATTCATTGGAGAAATGACAGACACGAATAAACACCTGAAAAATCAGCGAACTTTTAAATGCAGTCTGAATCTACAGTTGTGCCAGTAGTATGATTCGAACTTGTGCCCAGTTTGTACAGTAATGTTTTTAAATCTGCTAAATTTACAGCTCTCTGAAATCGTGAGAGAATTCAAAACAACAAATCGATGATTGCTCACGGGTTCACCACTTCAGAACAACCTGCACGAACTCTGGGCTCTGCTCAACTTCCTCCTCCCGGATGTCTTCAACTCGTCTGCAGTAAGTAATGAGAAAAGCAGCTCGACAGTGACTGTACCGTTTGTCGAAGGTTCAATTACAGTGTTTAAACCTATTTCTTTTTGGAAGGCATGAGAGAATGCTGCAAAGTTGTGTCTTTTTCATTTTTGAAGCTAGTGTCAGGGGAAGCTGTCCAACTTGCTGGAGGGTGTTGTGTGACACCATTGTTCCTTGCATTGGGAGCAGCCAGGTCGCTAAATGGCCGCAGTCTGTGTATTAATTTGTTCACCTGCCCACATTTCTGAGCTCTATATTCACCATATGTGTGCCGATGCAGAGTCCAATTGGTGATGTCTGCTCCTCTAACCCTTCAAACTGCTATTGACCATTTCTGATGCTCCGTGTCACATCTGCCTTACACTGCGAAGCATATTTAACATGCTTGATGTTTCCTTGAGCAACACTGCCACCTTGTGTCACAATTCTAAACCTACATTAAAAGCATGCTGGGGTGAGAGCTTCCTTTATCCATATCTATCTCAATCCACAAATTAGCTATCATAAGTATTTTAGTATTTTTTTTTGTTAACAAAAGCTATGTTTATCCCTACAGTGCAGAAGGAGGCCATTGGGCCCATCAAGTCTGCACCAACCCCACATATCTACCCCGCCAATCCCACTGACACCAAAGGTTTATTTAGCATAGCCAATCAACCGAACCCGCACATCTTTGGAATGTGGGAGGAAACCGGAGCAGACACGGGGAGAATGCACAAACTCCACACAGAGAGTGACCCAAGGCCAGAATTGAACCTGGGTCCCTGGCGCTGTGAGACAGGAGTGCCAACCACTGTGCCACCATGCCACCTGTGTTAAAAGTGTTGCAGAAATGTACATTGTTGAGGAATGAGGAAAATGAATTTAAGGTTACTGTATTTCTTTCTCATAAAGGGTTGGATTCCAAGGTCTGATCTGTTATGTTGCAGAATAAAGCTGTTGACAATCTAATCTGAAGTTGAAGGTGTTTTCATCAAGTCAACATTCAGCCCACACCTGTAGATGTGCTTCAACCCATGGCTTGTTCAGCTGTTTTTGTTTAACCTGTGCTTCAGTCCACAGAACTGTTCAGTACAGCTTTTGTAACATTGCATTATTTTGCTTGACCTTCTTGGGCATCATCAGTGTGTGAAAAGCATGTATTCTCACCTGAATTAGGTATTGAGACCCTTCCTCCTCCGACGTATTAAAGCTGAGGTAGAAGAGAGCCTGCCGCCAAAAAAGGAAGTCAAAATGTATGTCGGCCTGAGCAAAATGCAACGGGAATGGTGAGTACACAACTTGTGAATCTTAATGTGTTGCATTGTGAAGTCTGGCATAATCTTGCAACAACTCATTGAAATTGTGCTGCACTTCAATCAACAATTAAAGCATTTGTAGAACTAAGGGAATAGATTCACCAGTGTAAGCGAGTGTGATTTTACCCAATGCACCAATAATAGGCTGACTCCCTACTATTGACCATCTTGCTTCCGTCTGATCTGTAAGATTTTTGTGTTTGGAATTCTATCTTCCCTCAATCATTTCAATTATTTTTGCCCAAAACAGAAGATCATCATTGAATTCAGACTGGACGATTGCCATTCAAGTGTGATTATTACAGTGCTTTAAAACTACTTTGCTCTCACTTTTGGGCTTTCTTCTTTCAAACCCCAATGCAGCCCATTATTGATACCCACCTGATCAGGTACTAGTGAGGTGTCCCCTCGAAACTTATTAACGATGTCTATCTAGTTGGTCAAGGAGAACGCTGCAAAGCCCTTCAAAATGAGACTGCACCCTATGTAACACAATGTCATTGCCTCACGATGATGCCAGTATAGATGCCATAAATATAAAACAGTCACTAATAAATCGAACAGGAATTTAGGAGAAGATTCAAAAAAGAAAGTGGCACAGTAGTTAGTGTGGAACTCACTACCACAAGGTGCGGCATGACATTGATGCATTTTAGGGAAGTTTGTTAAACATAGAATGGAAAAAGAAATCGAAGGTGTGAGGAGACTCTTATCATGAACACTGATCTGGAATTGTTGATCTAAATGGCCTATTTCTGCGTCACAAATTCTTCATACCAGAGTACTTCGTATTGCTCGCATCCAAATTACATGAAAAGGAATATTCCCACCCCTTCAAACCCTGGCCACATGGAATGTTGAGTGTGTATTAGTTGTAAGATATGGGTTTCTATATCTGTGAGGCTTAGATGGAGCACCCTGTTCCCTGGTAGGTGAGAGGGGTTGGAATGTGGATCCTAGACTTTGTCCTAGGTACCTATCGAACAAAGCATTCATTTTAGGTTGTAATTGCTTTCTGTTGAGTGACATTAAAAAAATGAATTTATCTCCAAGTTGGTGTGATGAGTTTTAATTCTGGCCTTGCTGACAGGTACACCAGGATATTAATGAAGGATATTGACATCCTGAACTCCTCAGGGAAAATGGACAAAATGCGTCTATTGAATGGACTGATGCAACTGCGCAAGTGCTGCAACCACCCCTATCTGTTTGACGGAGCTGAACCTGGCCCATCTTACACCACTGACACTCACCTGGTAGTTAACAGTGGCAAAATGGTGGTCCTGGACAAACTGCTGCCGAAAGTGAAGGAGCAAGGTCAGCCGCAGGCCTGGTCAAGGCTTTTGTTTCCCTTTCTGTCTTTCAATCTTTCTATAGGAAGGAGACATGTAGTGATTTGATAGTTTTGTGGATACTTGAGTAGCTCGGACGGGGTGGGGGGTGGCCAACATGAGGCATAAGGCCCAAATTAACGATTGCCTGGCTGTAAAGGGAAATTAATTGAAAATATTCCAAAATGTGTTATAAATTAATATGCAATAAACACTGGAATCAGCAATGGTTTTAGTTATAGTAGGACAGGCAAAGAAGCTTACTGAGATATCCTTGAGATAACCAAACTAAAACACAATGCAAATTAGGTTTTTAGAATATGTTCAACAAATCTGTTATTAGAGAGTAAATATAGTAATAAAGTTCATAGTTTGTGAAATAGATGACATTGTCTCAATGGATTAAGAATTAGCTTAATGTTAAAGTTCCTATTTTGGGAGGATGTAGGATTGGATTCGGATTCGATTGGAATTTGAAAGAGCATGCCAGTCACTCGAACTCGAATCCATGACCAAATTAGTTGAGACTCTGGAGACCAGGAGGAATTGAACAAAAACTACTGTGTAGTCCGATTCATATATCAGGAAATCCGGTGGAGTGGAAAATCAAACATCCTGGTATATAGATTGGCTGTAAACAACCGCCTATGGTTAATTGTGCATTTCCGAGTCCGATGTCAGACTTTGTCATGCTCTGGAGCAGTACTGTACCTGTGCTGCAGACTGATCAAAAATAGAACAGGATTTTTAGTAAATGAAAGGGGTTTGTGATGTTTAGCCTTCGTAAGCATGCAAGGATTTCCACGACGATGTCTGCAAAAGAATTTGAAAATGATCACTGATGACACCATGGCAGCATTTGACCTGTGCAGCAAGGGACATCAGATTGCATGCTGTGATGTTTTGGGTTACAAATCAGCATAGGTTTTAATGAATTAAAAACTGCTGAAAAACTAATCTGGTAGCATCAGCGAAGGGTCAACTATGACTCTTCAGAACTCCCCTCTCCACAGATGCTGCCTGACCTGCTGAGTATTTCCAAAACTTTGCTTCCATCTATTAAGCTATTATTTCACCAGTTTTAGTGACTGTTTAAAACAATAGTGTGCCTTGATCTGAAATAGCATCCTGTTTTAGTCATTCTGGCCTGCCACACACCATCCACTGGGGCTGGGGGCTCCCAAAAACTGGCTGATTTAGCATCAAATATTCTTCATGAGGAGTTGGATCACAGGCCTCTGCAATGCTTGATGGGCCCCATCCTCCTTCCGGGGGAATAGTTACAGGAGCCAAATATTCTGAAAATTGGGGGCTAACTTGTTGGGAGAAGGTGAATGGAATAATTACATGGTTTGGGATTGTAGCTATTTTTTGATTAGGGCTTAATTTTTGCTGCCCAAACTGCAGCACCGTCTAGATTCCACCGGGAATATGAACCCTTTGAAATTATTCCCATCAATCAAGGCAGCTGTGTCACATGGACAGTTCACATTGTATGAATTATAAAATTGGAGTTGGTTATGTGTGTTCATTTATGCCTCCTGTACTACAACTAATTTACTCGATTACTCTACATCCTGCGTGTTACCACTGAAATTTGGTTTCCATTATCCACATCAGTAGATGTAGGCTTTTGAAGCATTTGTGTATCTGCGCTGTGTTCTTGGCGACCGATCAACCGATTACCCTGATGAATGATCTTCTTTTCCACAGGTTCTCGGGTGTTGATCTTCAGCCAAATGACCAGGGTGCTGGATATCTTGGAAGATTATTGTATGTGGAGAAACTACGAGTATTGTAGACTGGATGGACAGACACCGCATGAGGAGAGACAAGTATGTTTCTTGCCCTGTGCTTTCAAAACTGAGTTTGTTTGAGGAAAGTTCTCACCTCTTAAATTGATCTGAGGCTCTATTATCTAAGTAGGAATTCTAGACTTAAGGTTACAAAACTGACTCAAGGTTTTCAAACAAGAAATATGAATATTCAATTTGAATCTAGCATCTATTTGTATTTTTAAAAATGAAACTTTCCAACAATTAGTAAAAAGATTGGTCCGAATCGTTTGTTCAATTCTGGCTTAACTTTTCTCTCTCATCCCTCCAGGATTCTATTTCTACTTTCAATAGTCCTGGGAGCTCAAAGTTTATCTTCATGTTAAGCACATGCGCTGGGGGTCTTGGTATAAATCTAGCCACGGCAGATGTAGTAATCCTATACGACTCAGACTGGAACCCTCAGGTCGACCTCCAGGCTATGGTAAGTTACTGAGCGATTAGTTATTTGTGTTCTGAAAGCCACGTACAGTTGAATATATGACTATCGTAGCTGGTTTTAACATCCAAGTGCACTGATCAAGCGACATTTGGTATTTTACTGCCACTGATACCCCCTCAAATCTCCCGTGTGTTGCTCCCATGGTTTCTTTAAAACTCCGCTCGACTGAACTGGTGGAAATATTTCAGCAAAGGTCTTCAGTTTGCTTCTCTGTATTTGAATGGAGCGTGCGGTTGTTTTCAGAATTGGCGTGGTATGATTTCAGCTGACTGGGCATCTTGTTTCTCCTCACCAATTAACTTCCAAAAAACAATTGAGAGTTTGGAAATGAAATCCATTTTAAGTTTCAGTAATGCTGAGGTCACTATAAGGAACTGCCTTCCGTGATTCAGTTTTACACCAAACAACTGATGCACTGATTTTAATAAGTGCTTCGTGATTGCCTCGTGTCCCCAAGGGCTAATGAATTCAAATCTCACTCATTTGTGAAGTTTGAATTAAAGTTTATAGTGAGCAGCAAAAGGGAGCAGGGCTACCCAATTGTTCAGCTGGTTCACAGCATGGCAACAGGCCCGTTAGAGAAAATCTCCATTACAAGAGAGGAAGTGTTAGGTTTTTTAGGGAACATTAAAACTGTTGATTTTGACTGAGTAATTAGAGAGGGTTAACACATGCAGGAGATAGCCATTCAGACATCATATCTTTGTTCGCTCATGATCAGCTTGGAGATTTCTCGGAAATCGATTTATTCCCTATCCCCATGTTAAGGTTTTGATAATGAGAGTTTTTGTTTGAAATTCTTGGATTTCTTAATTTAGAAACAATGTTTGCTGGAAAATATATGAATGTGCTGTTTTTACAGCTGAATGTAGAGGAATGTTAATTGAAATTGTTACTTGATTGTGTGGATCTGCCATGTAACTTTAATTGTGTTCTTTTTTAGGATCGCGCCCACAGAATTGGTCAAACAAAAGTAGTCAGAGTATTCCGATTTATAACTGACAACACTGTGGAGGAAAGGATAGTGGAACGTGCTGAAATGAAACTTAGACTGGACTCTATTGTAATTCAGCAAGGTGGGTGTTGAAGTTGGTTGTTTTTTGGGTGGGAACTGCATGGGGAGGGTAGCACAGAGTCCTCAGGAAATTTCGCTTCTTTGAGGTACTAACTTTAAATGGCATCGTTGAAACTTTGGGATACCATGAGAAGTGTCAATCATTCCCAGCCTTCACTCCAGAATTTTATCTTGCATTCTTTTCTCCGACTGAGTTATGGCACGGATGTTAAAACTTTGTGTTGGGGATTGTGAATGCATTGGATACTCCCTCACTAACCTGTTCTTTTTCAAATACCGCAGAACATTTAAAAATTAAACTTCAATATTTTCACAGCTAACTTCTCTAATCGCCAATGAATTATCATTACAATAGATTAGGACCTACCACCTGGAACTGTGCCATCTGGCATATGTATTCCTGCTTTTTGGTGAAATGGTCCTCAAAAATGAACACAAAACCCTCTGCAATCTTCCACAGAGTGTGAACAGCCAGTTAAAGTACGCTGTGCAACAAAGTGGGCTCAATAGTTTCCACTATAGCCCTTGTTTGTCTATTTATTAACATGTGAACCCGTCTCTTGCATTACTACAAGTTTAATGCCCTCCATACCAGGATGTTGCCTGGTATGGAGGGCATTAGCTATGAGGAGAGGTTGGAGAAACTTGGTTTGTTCTCACTGGAACGACGGAGGTTGAGGGGCGACCTGATAGAAGTCTACAAGATTATGAGGGGCATGGACAGAAGGGATAGTCAGAAGCTTTTTCCCGGGGTGGAAGAATCAATTACTGGGGGGGCATAGGTTTAAGGTGTGGGGGCAAGATTTAAAGGAGATGTATGAGGCAAGTTTTTTACACAGAGGGTGGTGGGTGCCTGGAACTCGCTGCCAGGGAAGGTAGTGGAAGCAGATATGGTAGTGAGTGTTAAGGGGCGTCTAGACAAATACATGAATAGGATGGGAATAGAGGGATATGATCCCTGGAAGGGTAGGGGGTTTTAGTTCAGTCGGGGCAGCATGGTCAGTGCAGGCTTGGAGGGCCGAAGGGCCTGTTCCTGTGCTGTAATTTTCTTTGTTCTTTACAATTTCTTAACATCGAGACTGAATTCTTTCAGGAAGGTTAGTCGATCAGAATCTCAACAAGCTGGGGAAAGATGAAATGCTGCAGATGATTCGTCACGGTGCTACCCACGTATTTGCTTCTAAAGAGAGCGACATTACAGATGAAGATATTGATGCTATATTAGAGAGGGGTGGAAGAAAGGTAAAACTAACATCAGGAACGGGAGTGCCCCTTGCTCTGCTATTCCAATCCTGCAACTTCGTGACTCACCTGTTCAATACTCTTCTTACAATGCTGCTGCAATATTTTCATCGGCACAATAAGTGTCACTTAATCTGCATCTCATAAAGTTCTGCAAACTGAGTATCAAAAGCTAATTGCATTAAATGCATTGTACTGTGATGGTTTTGTGCAGTCTCTTTTACTTCATACCATTGTCATTGTGCCAAGAGGAGATGATTAAACAATTGGATTAAACCCTTAATTTCAGCTTTTGAATTGTTTGTGTTTACAGCAAAATGTTTTTGTTTAAAGCCTTTATTGTGGGTTTTAACAAAACAATTCAAATTAGTTCATCTGTCTTGGTGAAGTTAGGGCCATTGAATCAATCTTGCTATGCTAATGTAAATCATAGAATAGAATCATAGAATCCCTACAGTGTAGAAAGAGGCCATTCGGCCCATCGAGTCTACACCGACCACAATCCCACCCAGGCCCTACCCCCATATCCCTACATATTTACCCGCTAATCCCTCTAACCTACGCATCTCAAGACACTAAGGGGCAATTTTAGCACAGCCAATCAACCTAACCCGCACATCTTTGGACTGTGGGAGGAAACCGGAGCACCCGGAGGAAACCCACGCAGACACGAGGAGAATGTGCAAACTCCACACAGACAGTGACCCAAGCCGGGAATCGAACCCAGGTCCCTGGAGCTGTGAAGCAGCAGTGCTAACCACTGTGCTACCGTGCCGCCCTAAAGTGTTTAGCTGGCAGCTAATACCCAAGTACAAATGTATATTCTGAAATGGTTGTCATAGGCTTCACACATCAATATCTTTGGTGCTAAACAAATAATTTTGGTGTTTATATACATTGCATCACTGGAACTAGTTTTCTATGTAAAAGGAATTACACTATCTAAAAGCTAAACTAAAAGTACCATTCTTTGAAATCTCCTTGGTTTTAAATACGATGCTATTGCAACTTCTGAAGGCCTGTGGAATATGAACAATTACTTAGAGTCATAGAGGTTTACAGGGCAGCTATTCTTCGGGTGAAGAAATGTCTCCTCATTTCCTCCTAAATGGTCTACCCCGAATCCTCAGACTGTGACCCCTAGTTCTGGACACTCCCACCATCAGGAACATCCTCCCTGCATCCACCCTGTCTAGCCCTGTTAGAATTTTATAAGTCTCTATGAGATCCCCCCTCATTCATCTGACCTCCAGCGAAAACAATCCTAACCTAGTCAATCTCTCCTCGTACGTCAGTCCATTTTACCCACTGCACTAAGCTTTGATCTCAGTGAGAAGTCCCACAACACCAGGTTAAAGTCCAACAGGTTTATTTGGTATCACGAGCTTTCGGAGCGCTGCTCCTTCCTCAGGTAAGTCACCTGATTAAGGAGCATGATAGCCATGATGTGGAGATGCCGGAGTTGGACTGGGGCAGGTATGGTAAGCAGTCTCACAACGCCATGTTAATGTTAATCAGGTGATGAAGGAGCACTGCTCCGAAAGCTCATGATTCCAAATAAACCTGTTGGACTTTAACCTGGTGCTGTGAGACTTCTTACTGGATAGTATAGTGTCATCTCTTAAAGAAATCAGTTGCCGTTTTAGTTGAATTTTAAAGTTGCCAAAGTGGCACAAGGTGTGTGGCCCCAGAAAATTCAGTTCTAAAATATAACCTGCCACCACACGGTGGCACAGTGGTTAGCACTCCTGCCTCACAAATAAACCTGTTGGACTTTAACCTGGTGTTGTGAGACTTCTTCCCGGGCCTCACAGCGCCAGGGACCCAGAATCGATTCCCGGCTTGGATTACTGTCTGTACGGAGTCTCCCTGTGTCTGTGTGAGTTTCCTCCAGGTGCTCCGGTTTCCTCCCACCGTCTGAAAGATGTGTTGGTTAGGTGCATTGGCCATGCTAAATTCTCCCTCGGTGTACTCGAACAGGCGCCGGAGTGTGGTGACTAGGGGATTTTCACAGTAACTTCATTGCAGTGTTAATGTGAGCCTACTTATGATACTAATAAATAAACTTTAAAACTTGACAAAAAGCGAACGCTAACGTTTTGCTCAAACTCTGATTAACTATTTTTTTAAACTGATGATTAATTTTATTTCTTTCGAATGGGAGATCATGGCCGACTCTGAGGAATGCATTTTCTTCCAGTCAGCTGCAGCATTCTTGCCTCTAGGTTCGATGATTATCATAGAAACTCTACAGTGCAGAAGGAGGCCATTCAGCCCATCGAGTCAGCACTGACAACAATCCCACCCCAAGCCCTATCCCCACAACCCCACGCATTTACCCCGCTAATCCCTCTAACCTACACATCCCTGGACACTTTGGGCAATTTAGCGTGGCCCATCAACCTGACCCCCATATCTTTGGACTGTGGGAGGAAACCGGAGCACCCGGAGGAAACCCATGCAGACACGGGGAGAACGTGCAAATTCCACACAGACGGCCACCCAAGCCGGGAATCAAACTCGGATCACTGGAGCTGTGAGGCAGCAGTGCTAACCACTGTGCCACCGTGCTGCTCCTATAGATTCAATTCCAAAGTCATACAAAAGGATAATATATAAGCAAGTTTTCTTTTCCTTTAAACTTATATGTACAAGAGGAGGGATGTTAGTACTTGGGAAATAAGCTGGGCAGTTGTTGCTGTGTCCAGAACTTCCTATTCAATAGTATAATAAGGCATATGTACAGCAAAGCAATCTCTAATCTGCCTTAAATTAATATCATCCTTCCATTCTCATCCCATGTTCAGTGGTGTGATTTGTTTCCACTTTCAAAACATCTATTATTGTGGACTTCCCAAATAAGATTACAATTTGATGAATGCATTTAGAGACAGTATTCTTGGTGTTATGCCCATTGAAAGTTGATTGGAAACTCTAAGTTAATTTAGGATTCTCAACGTCCATCAACGGTGATAGATTTTCATCCCATAATCTGAGCTTCAGAAATTAAAGGTCAATGTATTAACAAATTGGACCGCACAATCTCCTTTCCTCTCTAACTTCATCCATTCCCAAACCAGTGCAGTATCTGATGAGATAATGAAACCTTTAGCTAAAATATCAAAGAGCATTTCAACAACTTACTTCCAGATGATGAAAAATTGAAGGTATAAGTTCAGGACCATGAATATGAGTTCAAGGCTCTCCGATAACAAATTCTATTCCAGGACCATAACTCACAGCGCAGGGAGAGGCCATTCGTCCAATTGTAGCCATGCTAGCTCTTTGCTCAAGCTAATTCCACTTCCCCTGCATTCTCCATTAAGCCTGCACCTTCCTCTGCTTCAAATATTTATCTCATTTTCCTTCAAACAATGCAGCGATCTCTACCTGAACGGTTCTGTGCATCAAAACATTCCCAAAACCTTGAGCATCACGGTGGCGCAGTGGTTAGCGCTGCTGCCTTACACAGCAAGGGACCTGGGTTCAATTCCAGCCTCGGGTCATTGTCTGTGTGGAGTTTGCACATTCTCCCGTGTCTGCATGAGTTTCTTCCGGGCGCTTGTCCAAAGATGTGTGGGTTAGGTTGATTGGCTGTGCTAAGTTGTCCCTCAGTGTCAGGGGGATGAGGACTGTAAATACGTGGGGTTACGGGGATGGGCCCTGGGTGGGATTGTTATCGGTGCAGGTTCAATGGGCCAAATGGCCTCCTTCTGCACTGTAGGTTCATTGGGCGGAATTTTACCGGCACATCTGCACAACGTTCGTACGATCCTGCCCGAGGCCAACAGAGAATGCCGTTCTCCAGCTGCGCCCGCCCCCGAATTGGGACGGGCGTGCCGGTGAAACTCCGGCCAATGTATCTTGAGTAAAGATATTTTTTCTAACCACCGCCCGCTCTCTCTTTTCGCTATAATGCAAACTTTCAATTGAAGACCTCCTTATCAGTCACTCCTCAATCAGAGGAAACAGATCATGCCTACATCAAACATCAGAATAAAAACAATTACTGAAGCAAACATTATTTAATTAACTCCCCTCCTATCACCTGAGCCATTGTCTTTGATCCCATTTACACTGAGGCCTAATAAGAGTCACACTGCTGCATCTCTTCCTTGTTTTTATTTTCACTTTCTGTACATCATCATCACCGTTCAGACCAATTGGAAAATTATCTACAGTATTATTTGTTATTTATCTCTATACAAAATACAAACAACCTTCTTTGTACTCTTTGAAGTGGAAGAGCAAGTCAGTAGCAGAGCTCCCCCTACAGTATTCCCAAACAAATTCACTCATAATTGGAACTGAGTAAAGAAAATAACTCAACAAAGATTAGAATCAACTGTTTAAAAGATTAAATTATCAGATAAATAAAGCAAATTGAGATTAAGAGAAAACTACTGTCAACATCACTTTCATTTTGTGGTCTATATTTTAAGAGACTTCACATTGGTGATGCCCGCAGAACAAATTGCAACCTTGGATAGATTTGCTTGCCATCAACTTCAGGTAAACAAGTAGGCGAGGTGAAGAATTTAAAGTTTATTAATTAGTGTCACAACTAAGCTTACATTAACACTGCAATGAAGTTACTGTGAAAATCCCCGAGTCGCCACACTCCAGCGCCTGATCGGGTACACTGAGGGAGAATTTAGCATGACCGATGCACCTAACCAGCATGTCTTTCAGACTGTGGGAAGAAACTGGAAGGAAACCCACACAGACATTGGGAGAACACGCAGACTCCGCACAGACAGTCACCCAAGCCGGGAATCAAATCCATGTCCTTGGCGCTGTGAGGCAGCAGTGCTATTGGACAGGGTGCATTAATGACTATGTACTGATAACACCTTTTCTTTGCCAGGGATGTGGGTAGCAGTGACAGGGCAGAATTTATGCCCCAGCATTGCATGTCCCGAGCAATAGGTGTCAACTCCAACACTTTGGATTCAGGACTGTGTAAGGGCATTGCTTCCTTACTCTGAAGGACATTAGGTTGGGTTATTACAGCAAAGTGACAACTTTTCATGGTCATTATCTGCTGCCAGCACCACACCTGATCGGATGATGCAAAAAATGTCATCGCCATTGACCTCGAGGAGGGCTGCCCGTAGGTCACTGTGACGTGGATCGGCTCACTGTGGCAGTGCTCCGAAAGCTGGTGATTCCAAATAAACCTGTTGGACTTTAACCTGGTGTTGTGAGACTTCTTACCGAGCAAAGGTATTGGACCTGGATGCAACAGGAGCCATACATACATCAACACTTTGGCCCATATGGGGATCGAACCTGCGACCTTGGTGTTATTAGCGCCACCCTCTCACCACCTGAGCCAACCGGCCAGAAAGTAGCCAAACGCTTTTAGCTGTTTAGCAGCTAAAGTGTTTGAAGACCATTTCACAGCTCATTAGATCGTACTCGGTGGAATGTCTGCAGTTGTTAATGTCAATGAATCAGTAATTGATAAGACAATTGAGCAACATTGGATAGAGCTGGGAGTTTGACACCTTGTTAAATTTACTGCTCTGTGGAGGAGTTGACTGTTTTCCAGTGATACACCTGGTTATTGGCACTTCCATTCGACCTGAAAAAGAAATCAACTCGAGTATCTGTCTCTGCCCCCACGACTTGCCTGGGTTTGCAAAATCTCACTGACTGTCCCGGTTGGAGAAAATTCACACCGCTTTAAGCTTTGCTTAACCCTCTCTCCACTCACATTGTCTGCACCTGTAAAGACTTGATTCCCTGTTAAGACTCGCATTCCAACCATTATCTTGTAATTGAGTTTGTGTCTACATGTGCCCCGTTTGTGAAACAAATCCTGCACTCACCTGATGAAGGGGCAGTGCTCCGAAAGCTCGTGCTACCAAATAAACCTGTTGGACTTTAACCTGGTGTTGTGAGACAACTTACTGTGCCCACCCCAGTCCAACGCCGGCAACTCCACATCATCTCTGCCCCTTTTCACATTCAGTGTTACTGTCAGGCCTGGAGCTATTAAGTGCCAGGCCCAATGTGCATGGACTGCCTGTCAAATGGGAATTCCATTAGGTACCAGTCCCAACATCCATCCCACAGGTGGCACCATATTTCAAATGGGTTTCCAACCTTTTGGCCAAATTTCTCTGGCTGTTCACGTCCCGCTACCACTGCCAGTGTGAATGGAGAATTTGGCACTCAGCCAAATTCTCCATTCACAGCAGCAGGACTGGAGAATCCCAGCCACGGTCGAGATCGGAGAATCCAGCCCTTTGGCTTTTGCCAGATTGTCCACACAGCCAACCATCAAACCTGCCACAGGCGGCTTGGGAGAATTCCACCCTTGGTTTGAAAAATGGAGAATTCTGCCCCAGGTTCTAGCACTGACCCTCGAGGTGCACCACTCAGCATTTCTCCCCACCATGACATATCTCCTCGAACCATTACTCCTTGTTTCCTGGCCTTCAACCAGTTTCTTACCTATTTGCTAGGGTGCCCTTGCAGTTTTGAGTTTAATCATGGAATCACTAAAGTGCAGAAGAAGGCCATTCGGCCCATCTAGTCTGCACCAACCACAATCCCACCCAGGCCCTATTCCCATAACCCCACATATTTACTGTTAATCCCCTGACACTAGGAACAATTTAGCATGGCCAATCCACCTAACCCGTACATCTTTGGACTGTGGGAGGCAATCAGAGCACCTGGAGGAAACCCACACAGACACGGGGAGAATGTGCAAACTCCACAGGGACAGTGACCCAAGACTGGAATCAAACCCGGGTCCCTGGCGCTGTGAGGCAGCAGTGCTAACCATTGTGCCACCATGCCGTCGTAATGACAAGGCTTCTATGTAGAACATTATCCAAAGATATTCCGCATCATTGGGCCTCCCATATTTTACTGGGGTTGTTCCTTCCTCAGAGGCACTGAGGATCCTGGACCTTACGTTCTGGAATTCCCTCCCTCAGCTATTCCAGGAGAAGCCAGATTTTTTTCCCCTTCAGTCAGATTGAGCCATTGCACACTACATAAGGTGGGTGTACGGGTAAATGCTCTGCATCAGTGACAAATTTGGAGAATGTGAGGCATTGCAGTGCAACTTCTGAAATACAACATTGTTCATGTTTTACAGGCATTTTCCAGCTTCCATTATCACCATGAAACCTCAGGAGATACCTGTGCTCTCAAACAAGATCCTCAAAACCCTCCTGTTCCTCTACCTTTACACTCACCTGATGAAGGAACAGCGCACCGAAAGTGCATGATTCCACATAAACCTGTTAGTCTTCAACCTGGTGGTGTGAGACTTCTTACTGTATCTTTACACACCCTCTGCTGGCCTTTACTGACATAACAGCTACATAATGCCTGCAGTGATAGTGGAGTCAGACACTTTAGGAACATTTAAGCGGTTATTGGATAGGCACATGGAGCACACCAGGATGGTAGGGAGTGGGATAGCTTGATCTTGGTTTCAGATGAAGGTCGGCACAACATCGTGGGCCGAAGGGCCTGTTCTGTGCTGTACTGTTCTATGTTCTATGTTCTATGTTCTATAATGCTGTCGCAATCCCAATGCTTGTTACAATGAGCTGTATTTACATAGCATTTATAACATAGTAAAACATCTTAAAATGCATCACAGGAGGGTTACCAAGGAAGATTTGACAGAGTCACCTATTAGGACAGATGACCATAGTATTGATCAAATCAATAGGTTTTTTTGGAGTGACTTGAAGGAGACAGTTGGAGAGGCAGAGAAGTTTAAGGAGAGAATTCCAGGCCTTACACCACTCAGATTTGTTTGGTTGGGGATGGGAGTCTCTTTGAAAAGAAAAAGATTTGGACACCATTGTGGCATTTAAAGGGACCATCCTCCTGAAAAAAGAGTGTCTTGCAAATATGGTTTCATGGACTGATCCAAACAAGACGCATCAGGGCCCAGGATTTCTCTCCCAGATCCTGACCTTACGGCCGAGATGGCCAAAGGGTATCAGAACGCTGCCCCTCCATCGGGTCAGTCTCACCTGATGAAGGGGCAGCGCTCCGAAAGCTCAGTGATACCAAATAAACCTGTTGGACTTTAACCTGGTGTTGTGAGACTTCTTACTGCGCCCAGTCCAGTCCAATGCCGGCATCTCCATATCATCGCCAAAGGTGTGGCAGAGAAATCAAAATCAGGAAAGCACAAAAGATACGGCACAGAAATATCAAAGGGTTGTCGAGCCTGAGGAGGTAACACAGATTGTGAGGGCTGAGACAATGGAGGAATTTGAAAATTTAAAATTCAGGTCTGGTTGAATGTTGGCCAGTGGTGACAGACTTGGTGTGAACTATGATGATGTGAGAAGGATTGCAGCACTTTCTTTGGAATGTTGTATCAGGATTTTGGACCACAGGTATGCTGCTTCTGGCCTTCCGTATCTGTTCTCATTGGGGACTTTGTTGAAAGGCCTGGGACTGCTATTAAACATAAGCCTCACAGGAATCAAGGACTCTGGAATACTATGAATGGCATTCACCACTTGCCTACAGGAGTGGCTGAACCGTTCCACTGAAGTGGGTGGCACAGTGGTTTGCACTGCTGCCCGGGTTTGATTCCAGCCTTGGGTGGCAGTCTGTGTGGAGTTTGCACGTTCTCCCATGGTCTGCCTGAGTTTCCTCCAGGTGCTCCGATTTCCTCCCACAGTCCAAAGATGTGCGGGTTCGATGGATTGGCCATGCTAAATTGCCCCTTAGTGTCAGGGGGACTAGAAGGGTAAAGACATGGGAACAAGGCCTGGCTGGGATTGTTGTTGGTTAAAGCTCAATTAGCCGATTTACCTCCTTCTGCACTGTAGGGATTCTATGATTGTATTCTAGTTAAAAAGGACTAATGTTCAGTTTTATGTGCAAAAAATGAGATGTGTCCCAAGATCTGGAGGTGAGGGGGATTCGCAAGGTAAATGCCTGGGGCAACGGGGGTAGGACAGATTCTGGGTCTGGGTAACATGCTCGTTTGGAGAGTCAGTGCAGACTTGATGGACCAAATGACATCCTTCTGCACTGTCGGGATTCTATGCTGTGCAAAGCTGCCAATTGATAGCAAAAGGAAGAATCTTCTGGCTATATCCTTGCCCCGTTCATGAGTGGAAATATCCCAGTTTGTCATGAATGGCACCAGATGATCTGGCACGCAGATTCACATCAAGGCAGGTGAGAGACCACCTACAGTGGGAAAGGCTGAGGGAGGGAACAAGTAAGGGAGAAAGGGAAAGAAGTGGAATGACAAAGGGGAATGGATGGAGAGAAAGATACATTTTGACAGCAAAGGTGACCAAGGAATTAATAGAGAAAGGGAAACAATAATAGAAGATAGAGATGAGAAAAAAAGACAGATGTACAGACAACCAGGGACAAGCAGAAAGAGGGAGCAAGTCAGATCCACAGGAAAATAGACACACAGAGGCAGAGAGAAAGAGCGAGAGACCGTGCAAAAGGCAAAGGGACCAAATGACATTAAACTTTTTACGAAATGTGAGACAGAGTTGGGAAGAAAGAAAATATAATTAAAATGGAGGGAGTAAATTGTAGAACAAAAAATTTGATTTGATTTATTATTGTCACATGTATTAACATGCAGTGAAAAGTATTGTTTCTTGCGCGCTATACAGACAAAACATACTGTCATAGAGAAGGAAACGAGAGAGTGCAGAATGTAGTGTTACAGTCATAGCTAGGATGTCGCCAAATCTATGAGAAATTGCATTAGAGCATTGTTAGAGAGTTTTAAAGAGTTAGAATGAAATTTTAGAAGCATAGAACAAGAGTAAAAGATAAAATTAGAAGCTGGGCACAGCTTGTGAGAAGTCGCCTCGCTCCGAAGAGAACAAGCATGGGCTTGAGAAAAGAAGGAATTGAACAACAACTGCATTTATATAACATCTTTAATGGTGCTGAAACAGGTGAAACAAAAAAGTCACAATTTCCCAATTCATGTGTTTTGGTGAAAATTAGGCAGTCGGCAAGGAGTTTGTGTGAGTCTAAGGGAGACCATGGCTCTGCGTCACTGGGATACCAACTGTGTGCAACCTAACCAAGGGACAGAGATGAATATCACGATTGAACGAGGCATTTATAACAGATATTAATAATAACCGAATCACTTGTGTGCAGAACAGCTTTGAACAGCAGAGATAAATATTACCCACATGACAATCTATGGCTGCATTACAAAATCCTGTACAATATGACTTTCGTTGGTATGTTTTTGAATGCAAGAGTGAATATGTCACACCTCCTCCCTACCCCAAAATTTCCCTATCTAATGATGTGGATGTTAGCATTGCCCACTTCTGATGAAGTTGGCCACATTATCCATTTCAAAGTGTCCCTTTTTCCAGAGTAAATGAATATGTCTGTGATAAATGCTTTGTGCACTTTTGGCATTCACCTCTGCTTCTCAATGAGGTTGCATACCAGTCACGCAGTGAGTATTCCAGGGATGGAAAGTGACAGTCTCCCTTATACATACTCACGGTCATTTTGTTGATCCTTTTACGGTGAATAAAACTATATATTTTCCATTCCTTCTTATGTACACTCCCCATCGCGCGGTGAACCATGCTGCCGGCAAAAGCAATAAGATTTGTAGCACCAACAATCTCCATTAGAAAATTAACAAGCAGAGACTACAGCATGTCATAATATTTGGTGTTCTCCAGACAAGGTCTTTGCTAATCAGCTTTTATTTCAGTTGCGCACATAAATCAAGCTTGTGATGCCTTTGTATTCACTGGAGTTTCGACCTCTTGTGAATTGTAATAATTTCTGCAGCCAAGTTACTCGTTCAGTGCGTGTGAATCGCAAGTTGACCAAAACCAAGCACAAATTGCGTTCCATGTGTTTCATTTATCGGATCAGGTTAATAGAAGGCAGAAAGAGAGACTTCTGCTGTTCCCAGTTGACAAAACCACAAGCACAGGCATTATGGAAACCAGGACTGTCCCATTGTATATGCCACATGTGGAAATTACAAACTGACTCAAGAACAGCTTCTTCCCTGCTGCCATCAGACTTTTGAATGGCCCTACCTCGCACCACATTGATCTTTCTCAACACCCTAGCTATGACTGTAACACTACATACTTCTTTCCTTCTCTATGTACAGTATGCTTTGTCTGTATAGCGTGCAAGATGCAATACTTTTCACTGTATACTAATATATGTGACAATAATAAATCAAATCAAAATCAAATCAAATCAAATAAATTCCCCCTCCTACAGTTCCTATGAATTCTAAAGTTCGAACAACAAAAGAAACTGGTCATTTGTGATTTCGGAAAAAAGGTCTGCTTGTGGATATTTTCCATTAATTTCTTTGATCCTTTTCTTAAAATGAATTTTCCTTTCTTTACATGCCCTCACTAAAATATTGGGTGGAACTTAATGCGTTTTCCCGCGGTAAGTTTGGAGCTGGTGGGGAAGGCATTTAATCAGGTGGGAGAGTGATTGATGCGAACCCTGCCACTTTCCTGCCTCATGAATGGCCTTCCTGCCTGCCACCAATTGAGGCCGTTCGGTGGGCATTTAATGACCACCGAAGGGCCTCATCCTGTCACTGCTGGTATTCACCCAATGGTGGATGGGGGAATTTGTCATGCGGGGAGCCTGAAAAGTAAGCATTGATCACTCTCACACTGTCAGGTTGCTTGTGGGCTCCTGGATAGGGAAGGGGGAGGGCGGAGGTGGCTTATTTAAAGGCTCTGAAGTGCCTTATCAAAGAACCAGACATTAGGAAAGGGGAGCCGACTGAGAGCCACCCATCTGTCCTTGCTGCCAAATCCACTCCTCTGCCCCACAATCCAATTCCCGCCATCACTCACCTGGATGCCTCGGCCTCTGCTATGGCACTGCATTGGTTGTAATCTGCTAACACTCCCTCGGTTCAGGAAAGGCCCAAGTGGACCGGAAACTGCAAAATGTAACACCTCTACTCCAGGAAGTTGGGAGTGAACCAGCAGGAAACTGTAGGCTTAGACTCCCTGGGTGGAATTCTCCCACCCAGGTCTATGTCCCCATGGTGAGAGTAGAGGAACATGGTGTGTTTCCCGCTCTGGAGCTGGCGGGAAACCACGCCATATCTTCCAGCTCCGAACTCATTAATTATGCGCCCAGGGGTTTAACACCATATTCTATGGCAGGGCAAGTCTGATTGTGCAAGAACCACCATCATATCTGGGTACCATATTCTTTCTTCTGAGAAAGAAGATGGATGTCGAGGGACAGTCTGAGGCAGACAAATGGATTTCGTTGCTGACACTGAAGCTCATCTAATTTTCTTTCATCGCTCACTCTCCCTTTATTTGTTTCTTCCCGGCCTCCTACTCTTTCCATCTCTCTCTTCCTTTCACCGACCTGTGTCCCCTCCACTCCCCCTACCCAGTATCCCCACTATTTCCCCATCCCCTCTATTCTTCTGCTCTGCTCCGCACTCTGTCACCATTATTCACCCCTTCTGCACCACAACCATCCCCTCTGTTCTATCCTGACCCCTCCATTCCCTTCTCTGTTCCCCCTCACTGTTCCCTCCATTAACCCCCATCTCCACTATTTCCCCATCTCTATACATTGTCCCTCTAATCTAATTCCCCATCCCGCTCACCCCGTATTCCCCCTTCATCCTCATTCCCATTGTCCCATATTTCCCCGCCCTCTCATTCCCCGTGTCCCAATCACTCTCACCCCCATTTCATCCTATCCCTTTATTCCCCATATCCCTTCTGCGCTTCATCCCCATATCCCGCCTCCATATCCCACAATTCCCCATATCACCCTCACTACATATTCCACATATCCTCACCCTATATCCCCACCATATCGCCACTCAATATCCTCCCATCCCCTCACCCATATAACTCCCATACCCTCAACCCCCATCTCCCTCTATAACCATTCTTTTCATTTCTCCATATCTCCCGTACATTCCCATCGCCCTCATCCCTATAATTCCCCCATTCCCCATAACCCCAATCCTCTCATACCCACACCTCCTTCATTCGCATATCCCTGATTCCCACATCCCCCTCATTTCTCATGTCCCACTCACCCCCACATCACCCTCACCCCCATTTCCCCTGACCTCCATATCACCCTCACCCCCAGATTTCCCTTATTCCCCATATCCCCACCTCCTCATTCCCCAAATCCCCATTTCCTTCATTCCCCATATCCCCCCATCCCATATCACCCTGACTCCTTGATCCCCTGACTTCCATATCACCCTCAACCCCAGAACCCCCTCATTCCCTACATCCCCCATTCCCCAAATCCCCATCACCCTCCCCATCCCTCTTGTCCCCTCCTCTCTCTGGTCCAGAGATAGAGAATCTGGTGAACTGATGCGATGACAATAATGTCTCTTTCAATGTCAACAAAACGAAGGAGATCGTCATCGACTTCAGGGAACATAGTGGAGGACATACCCCTGTCTACATCAATGGGGATGAAGTGAAGATGGTCGAGAGCTTCAAGTTCCTTGGTGTCCAGATCACCAACAACCTGTCCTGATCCTTCCATGCCGATGCGATGGTTAAGATGCCTCTACTTTCTCAGAAGACTAAGGAAATTTGGCATAGAAAGCCATAGAAAATTACAGCTCAGAAACAGGCCTTTTGGCCCTTCTTGTCTGTGCCGAACCATTTTTTGCCTCGTCCCACTGACCTGCACTTGGACTATATCCCTCCACACCCCTCTCATCCATCAACCTGTCCAAGTTTTTCTTAAATGTTAAAAGTGACCCTGCATTCAACACTTTATCCGGCAGCTCATTCCACACTCCCACCACTCTCTGCGTGAAGAAGCCCCCCCCTAATATTCCCTTTAAACTTTTCTCCTTTCACCCTTAACCCTGCCCTCTGGATTTTTTCTCCCCTAGCCTCAGTGGAAAAAGCCTGCTTGCATTCACTCTATCGATACCCATCAAAATCTTATACACCTCTCTCAAATCTCCCCTCATTATTCTACGCTTCAGGGAATAAAGTCGCAACCTATTCAATCTCTCTCTGTAACTCAGCTCCTCAAGTCCCGGCAACATCCTTATGAACCTTCTCTGCACTCTTTCAACCGTATTTACATCCTTCCTGTAACTAGGTAACCAAAACTGTACACAATACTCTAAATTCGGCCTCATCAATGCCTTATATAACCTTACCATAACACTCCAACTTTTATACTCGATACTCCGATTTATAAAGGCCAATGTACCAAAGGCACTCTTTACGACCTTATCCACCTGTGACGTCACTTTTAGGGAATTCTGTACCTGTATTCCCAGATCCCTCTGTTCAACTGCACTCTTCAGAGTCCTACCATTTACCCTGTACGTTCTACTTTGGTTTGTCCTTCCAAAGTGCAATATCTCACACTTGTCTGTGTTAAATTCCATTTGCCATTTTTCAGCCCATTTTCCTAGTTGGTCCAAATCCCTCTGCAAGCTTTGAAAACCTTCCTCATTGTCCACTACACCTCCAATCTTTGTATCATCAGCAAATTCGCTGATCCAATTTACCACATTATCATCCAGATCATTGATATAGATGACAAACAACAATGGACCCAACACTGATCCCTGCTGCACACCACTAGTCACAGGCCTCCACTCAGAGAAGCAATCCTCCACAACCACTCTCTGGCTTCTTCCATTGAGCCAGTGTCTAATCCAGTTTACTACCTCCCCATGTATACCCAGCGACTGAACCTTCCTAACTAACCTCCCATGAGGGACCTTGTCAAAGGCCTTGCTGAAATCCAGGAAGACAACATCCACCGCCTTCCCCTCATCCACTTTCCTGGTAACCTCCTCGAAAAACTCTAATAGATTGGTCAAACATGACCTACCACGCACAAAGCCATGTTGACTCTCCCTCATCGATCCTGTCCCTTATCACACTTTCCAATGACTTGCCCGCCACCAACGTCAAACTTACTGGCCTATAATTTCCCGGATTCCTTTTGGAACCTTTTTTAAACAACGGAACAACATGAGCCACCCTCCAATCATCCGGCACCTCCCCCGTGAATACTGACATTTTAAATATGTCTGCCAGGGCCTCTGCAAGTTCAACACTAGCTTCCCTCAAGGTCCGTGGGAATACCCTGTCCGCTCCTGGGGATTTATCCACTCTGATTTGCCTCAAGACAGCAAGCACCTCCTCTCCTTTAATCTGTAAAGGTTCCATGACCTCCCTACCTGTTTGCCCTATTTCCGTAGACTCCATGCCCGTTTCCTCAGTAAGTACGGATGCAAAAAAAACATTTAGTATCTCCCCCATCTCTTTTGGTTCCATACACAGTCTACCACTCTGGTCTTCAAGAGGACCAATTTTGTCCCTCACTATCCTTTTGCTCCAAACACACCTATAGAAGCTCTTTGGATTTTCCTTCACTCTAGCTGCCAAAGCAACCTCATGATTTTGTTTAGCCCTCCTGATTTCCCTCTTAAGTAGCTTCTTGCACTTTTTATACTCCTCGAGCATCTGATCTGTTCCTTGCTGCCTGTACATTTCATACAACTCTCTCTTCCTCTTACATAGAACATAGAACATAGAACAGTACAGCACAGAACAGGCCCTTCGGCCCACGATGTTGTGCCGAGCTTTGTCTGAAACCCAGATCAAGCTATTTCCTCCCTACCATCCCGAAGTACACGATGTGCCTATCCACGAGCTTCTTAAATGTTCCTAAAGTTTCTGACTCCACTATCCCTGCAGGCAGTCCATTCCACACCCCAACCACTCTCTGAGTAAAAAACATACCTCGGACATCCTTCCTATATCTCCCACCATGAACCCTATAGTTATGCCCCCTAGTTACCGCTCCATTCACCCGAGGAAATAGTCTTTGAACGTTCACTCTATCTATCCCCCTCATCATCTTATAAACCTCTATCAAGTCTCTTCTCAACCTCCTCCGCTCCAAAGAGAAAAGGCCAAGTTCCCTCAACCTTTCCTCATAAGACCTACCCTCCAAACCAGGCAGCATCCTGGTAAATCTCCTTTGCACTCTATTCAGTGTCTCCACATCCTTCTTGTAGTGAGGTGACCAGAACTGCACACAATATTCCAAATGTGGTCTCACCAAGGTCCTGTACAGTTGCAGCATAACCCCACGGCTCCTAAACTCAAACCCCCTGTTAATGAACGCCAACACACTATAGGCCTTCTTCACGGCTCTATCCACTTGAGTGGCAACCTTCAGAGATCTATGGATATGAACCCCAAGATCTCTCTGTTCCTCCACATTCTTCAGAACCCTACCAAAATGAATCACCTCGCATTTGTCAGGGTTAAACTCCATTTGCCATTTTTCAGCCCAGCTCTGCATCCTATCTATATCTCTTTGCAGCCTACAACAGCCCTCCACCTCATCCACTACTCCACCAATCGTGGTGTCATCAGCAAATTTACTGATCCACCCTTCAGCCCCCTCCTCCAAGTCATTTATAAAAATTACAAATAGCAGAGGACCAAGCACTGATCCCTGTGGCACTCCGCTGGTAACCGCTTTCCAGTCCAAAAATTTTCCATCCACCACCACCCTCTGTCTTCTGTTAGATAGCCAGTTACCTATCCAATCGGCCAAACTTCCCTCTATCCCACACATCCTTACTTTCTTCATAAGCCGACCGTGGGGGACTTTATCAAACGCCTTACTAAAATCCATGTATATGACATCAACTGCACTACCTTCATCAACACACTTAGTTACCTCCTCAAGAAATTCTATCAAATTTGTGAGGCAAGACTTGCCCTTCACATATCCGTGCTGACTATCCCGGATTAAGCTGCATCTTTCTAAATGGTCGTAAATCCTATCCCGAAGGACCTTTTCCATCAACTTACCAACCACCGAAGTAAGACTAACCGGCCTATAATTACCAGGGTCATTTCTATTCCCTTTCTTAAACAGACGAACCACATTCGCCACTCTCCAGTCCTCTGGCACCACCCCCGTGGACAATGAGGATGCAAAGATCAATGCCAAAGGCTCTGCTATCTCATCCCTTGCCTCCCAAAGAATCCTAGGATATATTTCATCAGGCCCAGGGGACTTATCAACTTTCAGTTTATTCAAAATTTGCTAGTACATCTTCCCTCTGAACATCTACTTCCTCCAGCCTATCAGCCTGTGACACCATCTCTTCCTCAAAAACATGGCCCCTCTCCTTGGTGAACACCGAAGAAAAGTATTCATTCATCACCTCTCCTATCTCTTCTGACTTCATGCACAAATTCCCACTGCCGTCCTTGACCGGCCCCAGCCTCACCCTGGTCATTCTTTTATTCCTCACATAAGAGTAAAAAGCCTTGGGGTTTTCCTTGATCCGACCCGCCAAGGACTTCTCATGCCCCCTCCTAGCTCTCCTAAGCCCCTTTTTCAGCTCATTTCTTGCTAACTTTTAACCCTCCATCGAGCCAACTGAACCTTGTTTTCTCAACCTAACATACGCTTCCTTCTTCCTCTTGACAAGACATTCCACCTCTTTTGTGAACCATAGTTCCCTCACTCAGCCATTTCCTCCCTGCCTGGCAGGGACATACCTATCAAGGACACGCAGTATTTGTTCCTTGAAAAAGTTCCACTTATCATTAGTGCCTTTGCCTGACAATTTTTGTTCCCATCCTATGCTTCCTAATTCCCGCCTGATTGCATCATAATTACCTCTCCCCCAATTGTAAACTATGCCCTGCCGTATGGCCCTCTCCCTCTCCATTGCAATAACAAAAGACACCGAATTGTGGTCACTATCTCCAAAGTGCTCTCCCACAACCAAATCCAACACTTGGCCCGGCTCATTTCCCATTACCAAATCCAATGTGGCCCCACCTCTTGTCGGCTTATCCACATATTGTGTCAGGAACCCCTCCTGCACACACTGCACAAAAACTGCCCCATCCGAACTCTTAATCAGTGTTACAATCTCCCTCGAGAACCAAGGTTCCTTATTCCTATTTACTTTGCCTTTAATCCTGACAGGAACATACAAACTCTGCACTCTCAAAATTTCTCCTTTGAAGGCCTCCCACTTTCCATTTACATCCTTACCAGAGAACAGCCTGTGCCAATCCACACTTCCCAGATCCCTTCTCATTTCATCAAATTTGGCCTTTTTCCAGTTCAGACTTTCAACCCGAGGATCAGATCTATCCTTATCCATGATCAGGTTGAAACTAATGGCATTATGATCACTGGATCCAAAGTGTTCCCTCACACTCACATCCATCACCTGCCCTAACTCATTTCCCAATAGGAGATCCAATATCGCATCCTCTCTCGTTGGCACCTCTATATACTGATGTAGAAAATTCTCCTGAACACATTTTACAAACTCTACCCCGTCTAAACCTTAAACAGTATGCGAGTCCCAAGCTATATGTGGAAAATTAAAATCCCCTACTATCACAACTTTGTGTTTCTTGCAGTTGTCAGCTATCTCTCTGCTGATTTGCTCCTCCAATTCTCGCTGACTATTGGGTGGTCTATAATACAAGCCCATTCATGTGGTCATACCTTTCCTGTTTCTCAGCTCCACCCATAGAGCCTCTGTAGACAAGCTCCCTAATCTATCCTGCCTGAGTACCGCTGTAACATTTTGCCTAACCAACAATGCCGCCCCCACCCCCCGCCCCCACCTTTTATCCCTCTGCCTCTATCCCGCCTGAAACATTGGAACCCCGGAATATTGAGCTGCCAGTCCTGCCCCTCCTGTAGCCAAGTTTCACTAATGGCTGTAATGTCATATTTGCATGTGTCTATCCACGCCTTCAGCTCATCTGCCTTCCCCACAATACTCCTGGCTTTGAAATAGACACACCTCAAAAGGTTACTTCCACCTCACTCAACCCTTCCATTTGTGAATTTACTTGAACTAACCTGTCTTTTTACCCCTGCTCCACTATCTGCTCTGGCACTCTGGTTCCCATCCCCCTGTAAATCTAGTTTAAACGCTCCCCAATAACACTAGCAAACCTCCCTGCAAGTATATTGGTCCCCTTGTAGTTTAGGTAGAACCCGTCTCTCTTGTACAGGTCCTACCTGCCGCAGAAGAGGTCCCAATGATCCAAGAATCGGAAACCCTGCCCCGTACACCAGTTCCTCAGCCACGTGTTCATCCGCCCAAGCATCCTACTCCTACCCTCACTGGCACGTGGTACAGGTAGCAATCCTGAGATTACTATCCTCGGGGTCCTGCTTTTTAACTTCCTTCCAAGCGCTTTGTTCCTACTCTTTAGGACCTCCTCACTCTTCCTACCTACGTCATTTGTACCTATGTGTACCACGACATCTGGCTGATCACCTTTCCACTTTAGAACGCTGTGCACGCGATCAGAGACATCCCTGACCTTGGCACCCGGGAGGCAACAAACCATGCGGGAGTCTCTGTCCCGACCACAGAACCTCCTGTCCGTACCTCTGACCATTGTGTCCCCTATCTCTACTGCTCTCCTCTTCTTCCTCCCACCCTTTTGCGCTGTAGAACCAGACTCAGTATCAGAGTTCCGGCTGTCGCAGCTTGTCCCAGGTAAAGCATCTCCCACAACAGTATCCAATTTAGTATACCTGTTGTGGAGGGGTATGGCCACAGGGGAACCCTGCTCTGTCTGTCCTTTCACATTTCCATTTCCTCTCTTTGCAGTAACCCAATTTCCTGTGCTCTGCCGCTTAGGTGTAACTACCTCCCTAAAGCTACTGTCTATAAACTCCTCATTCTCCCGAATTAAATGGAGGTCATCAAGCTCCTGCTCCAGTTCCCTAACACGCTTTGCTAGCAGCTGCAGCTGGTTGCATCTTTTGCAGGTGTTGTCGTCAGGGATACCGG
>NW_027593513.1:0-31095 GCF_964213995.1 Mustelus asterias
GGGGGGGCAAAGGTTGGGTGGCTCGGGCGGGCAGAGGGTGGGGGGGGATGAGGGGGCAGAGGGTGGGGTGGCCTGGGCGGCAGAGGGTGGGTGCAAGGGGGGGTCAAGGGCAGGGGGGGCAGAGGTTGGGGGGACAGGGGGCAGAGGGTGGGGGGGGACGGGGTGGCAGAGGTTGGGGGGACAGGGGGAGAGGGTGGGGGGGACAGGGGGCAGAGGGTGGGGTGGGACGGGGGGGCAGAGGGTGGAGGGGGAGGGGGAGGGTGAGGAGGGGCAGGGGGGAGGGTGAGGGGGCAGGGGGGAGGGTGAGGGGGGGCAGGGGGGAGGGTGAGGGGGGGGCAGGGGGGAGGGTGAGGGGGGGCCGGGGGGAGGGTGAGGGGGGGCCGGGGGGAGGGTGAGGGGGGGGCAGGGGGGAGGGTGAGGGGGGGCAGGGGGGAGGGTGAGGGGGGGGCAGGGGGGAGGGTGAGGGGGGGCAGGGGAAGGGTGAGGGGTGGGCCGGGGGGAGGGTGAGGAGGGGGGAAGGTGAGTGGGGGGCAGGTGAGGGGCATGGGGGAGGGTGAGGGGGGGGAGGATGAGGGGGGGAGGATGAGGAGGGGCAGGGTGAGGGGGGCAGCGGGTAGGGTGATGGGGGGCAGGGGGGAAGGTGAGGGGGGGCGGGGGGAAGGTGAGGGGGGGCGGGGGGGGGAGGGTGGGGGGGGCAGGGGGAGGGTGAGGGGGGTGACGGGGGGGGCAGGGGACGGGGGGGCAGAGGACGGGGGGACGGGGGGGAGCAGAGGGTGGGGGGGACGGGGGGGCAGAGGGTGGGGGGGACGGGGGGCAGAGGGTGGGGGGGCAGAGGGTGAGGGGGCAGAGGGTGGGGGGGAGCGGGGGGCAGGGGGTGGGGGGGCAGGAGGCAGAGGGTGGGGGGGGCGGGGGGCAGAGGGTGGGGCAGGACGGGGCGGAGAGGGTGGGGGGGCAGTGGGGAGAGGCTGGGGGGGGACGAGGGGGGGCAGAGGTTGGGGGGGGATTTGAGGGAGAGGGTGGGGGGGACGGGGGGCAGAGGGTGGGGGGGACGGGGGGCAGAGGGTGGGGGGGACAGGGGGGCAGAGGGTGGGGGGGACGGGGCGCAGAGGGTGGGGGGGACGGGGGGCAGAGGGTGGGGGGGCAGAGGGTGGGGGGCACAGGGGGGGCAGGGGGGATGGGGGGCAGAAGGTGGGTAGGTTGGGGGGGGAGATGGTGGAGAGGACGGGGGGCAGAGGGTGGGGGAACAGGGGGGCGGGGTGGACACAAGGGGACGGGGGCAGAGGGGGGACGGAGGGCAGAGGGGGGGACAGGGGGTCAGAGAGGGGGATGGGGGGTCAGAGAGGGGGATGGGGGGGCAGAGAGGGGGACGGAGGGGCAGGGGGGCGGGGTTGGGGGGCAGGGGGGAGACAGGGGGGCAGGCGGGGGAACGGGGTGCGGGGGGGAATGGGGGGTGGGGGGGCGGAGGGGACGGCGGGCAGGGGGGGCGGGGGGGACAGGGGGCAGAAGGGGGGACGGGCGGCAGAGGCGGGGGGGGGGCAGAGGGGAGGGGTGGGGCCAGAGGGGGTGGGCAGAGGTGGGGGCGGGGGGCCCGGGGGTGGAGGACGAGGGAGGGACGGGGGTGGCAGAGGGGGGGGCGGGGGGGGAGACGGGGGAGGACGGGGGTGAAGGGGGGGACCGGAGGGCAGAGGGGGGGGACGGGGTGCAGAGGGGGGGACGGGGGTGCAGAGGAGGGGGACGGGGGGGCGGGGGGGCGGGGGGGGCAAGGGGGACGGAGGGGCACGGGGGGACGGGGGGGAAGAGGGGGGTGGGGGGACGGGTGGCGGGGAGGCAGAGGGGGTGGCGAGGGGCAGGGGGTGAAGAGGAGGTGGGGGGGAGGGCAGGTGGGCAGAGTGGGGCGATGGGGGGGCATGGGGGCAGAGGGTGTATGGGGAAGGCAGGGGGGCAGGGGGGGGCAGAGGGAGGGACGGGGAGGGCAGGGAGTGGACGGGGAGGGCAGGGAGTGGATGGGGAGGGCAGAGGGGCGGAGGGGGGGCGGAGGGGATGGGGGGTAGAGGGGAGGGGGCGGAGGGGAGGGGACGGGGGGCAGAGGAGAGGGGATGGGGGGTGGAGGGGACGGGAGGCAGAGGGGGGGAACGGGGGGCAGAGGGGTGGACAGGGGACAGAGGGGGGGACGGGGGCAGAGGGGGGGCAGGGGGGGAACGGGGTGCAGGGGGAGATGGGGGGCAGGGGGGGACGGGGGATGGGGGGGATGGGTGGCGGGGGTGGGTGGGGGTGGGAGGGGGGCAGGGGGTTAGAGTGGGGGGGCGGCGGAGGCAGAGGGGTCGGGGGAGGCGGGGGGGGAGGGGGGGCGGGGGGCAGAGTGGAGGGAGGGAGCAGAGGGGTGTGGGCAGAGGGGGGGGCAGAGGGATAGGCGGGGTGTGGGGCGGCGGGGGGGCGGGGGGCGGGGCGGCGGGGGGGCGGGGGAATTGGGGGGGCAGAGGGGGGGACGTGGTGGTAAGAGGGCGGGGACGGGGGTAAGAGGGGGGAACGGGGGTGTAAGGGGGGATGGGGGGAGGCAGAGGTGGGGGACGGGGGATGGCAGAGGGGGGGATGAGGTGGGCAGGGGGGACACACGGGGGGCGGGGGGGCTGGGGGGGCGGGACGGATGGGCAGAGGGGACGGATGAGGGACGGGCAGGGAGGTGCAGGGGAGGACGGGGGGGCAGAGGGGGGGACCGGGGGGCAGAGGGGGTGGACTGGGGGGGTGGACTGGGGGGGGAGGGGGGGCAGAGGGGGGGATGGGAGGGGGCGGGGGGGAAAGGAGTGGGCAAAGGGGGGGATGGGGGGGCAGAGGGGGGCATGGGGGGAAGAGGGGAGGACGGGGGGATGGGTGGGCAGAGGGGAGGAAGGGGGGGAGAGGGGGGGACAGGGGGGCAGACGGGGGGATGGGGGGGCAGAGGGGGGACGGGGGGCAGAGGGGGGGGACGGGTGGCAGATGGGAGGCAGAGGTGTGGGCAGGGGGTGCAGAGGGGCAGGGGGAGGGCAGGGGGGCAGAGAGGTGGCAGAGGGGGGCAGAGGGGAGGGGACGGGGGGGCAGAGGGGAAGGACGGGGGTCAGGGGGGGATGGGGGTTGGAGGTGGGGGGAACGGGGGGAACAGGTGGCAGAGCGGGGATGGGGGGCAGAGGCAGGGGGATGGAGGGGCAGAGGGGGCGGACGGGGGGGCACAGGGGGGCAGGGGGGTGGACGGGGGAACAGGGGGGGAATGGGGGGCAGATGAGGGAGGATGGGGGGTGGAGGGGGGGACGGGGGCGGGGGGGACAGGGGGCAGTGGGGGAGGATGGGGGGCAGGGGGGGTGGGCAGGGGGGGACGGGTGGCGGGCGTGGGTGGGGTGGGGCAGAGAGGGGGTGGGGGGCAAGAGGGGGGAGGGCAGGGGGGTAGAGCTGAGGGGATGGGGAGTGCATGGGGGCGGGGGGGGACGGGGAGGGCAGGGGGCAGAGGGGGGCAGAGGGGAGGGGATTGGGGGCAGAGGGGAGGGACGGGGGTCAGGGGGAAGGGAAGGGGGGCAGAGGGGGAACGTGGGGGCAGAGGAGGGGACGGGGTGGAGGGGGGAACGGGGGGCCGAGGGGGAGACGGGGTGGCAGAGGGGGGTGACGGGGGGACAGAGGGGGATGGGTGGGACAGATGGGCAGAGGGGGGGATGGGCGGGACGGGAGGGCAGAGGGGGGGTTGGGCGGGACGGGAGGGCAGAGGGGGGACGGGGGGGCAGAGGGGTGGGATGGGGAGCAGATGGGGTGACGGGGGGCAGAGGTGTGGGACGGGGAGCAGACGGGGCGACGGGGGGCAGAGGGGGGGACGGGGGGGACGAGGGGGTAAGAGGGGGACGGGGGGGCGGGGGAGGGACGGGGGGCAGAGGGGGGACGGGCGGGACGGATGGGCAGAGGGGGGGACGGGTGGGCAGAGGAGGGGACAGGCGGGACGGGAGGGCAGAGGGCGGGACGGGAGGGCAGAGGGGGTGACGGGGGCAGAGGGGTGGGACGGGGGTACGAGGGGCAGAGGGGGGATGGGAGGGGGCCGAGGGGGGGGTAAGGGGGGGCAGAGGGGAGTCACGGGGAGGTAAGAGGGGGGGAATGGGGGATAAGAGGGGGGGTAAGGGGGGGAGGGGTGGTAAGAGGGGGGGGACGGCGGGTAAGAGGGGGGGACAGGCGGGTAAGAGGGTGGGTGGGGGGGTAAGAGTGGGAGACCGCGGGGTAAGGGGGGGATGGGGTGGTAAGAAGGGGGGACGGGGGGTAAGGGGGAGACGGGGGTAAGGGGGGGGACAGAGGGTAAGGGGGAGGACGGGAGGGTAAGGGGGGGACTGGGGGTAAGAGGGGGGTTGGGGGGTAAGAGGGGGATCTGGGGGGACGGGGGGGCAGATGTGGGGGACGCAGGGGCAGAGGGGGGCGACGGGTGGGCAGAGGGGGGGACGGAGGGGGATGGGTGAGCAGTGGGGGGGACGGGCAGGATGGGGGGCAGAGGGGGGACGGGGGGACGGATGGGCAGAGGGGGGGACGGGCAGGAGAGGGAGGGCAGAGGGGGGACGGGGGGGCAGAGGGGGGGACGGGGGGGCAGAGGGGGTTCGGGGGGCAGAGGGGGGGACGGTGGGCAGAGCGGGGGGATGGGGAGCAGAGGGGTTGATGGGCGGACAGAGGGATGTGGCCGGGGGACGGGGGGGGTAACAGGGGGCACAGGGGGGCAGAGGGGGGATGGGAGGGGGGGATGGGGGGCAAAGGGGGGGGACGGGTGCAGGGGGGAACGTGGGGGGTAAAGGGGGGGATGGGGGTAAGGGGGGGATGGGGGTAAGAGGGGGGATTGGGGGGCAGAGGAGGGGGACGGTGGGGGAAGGGGGGGATGGGGGGCCAGTGGGGGGGGGGCAGAGGGGCAACGGGGGTGCAGTGGGGGGAACGGGGGGGGCAGATGGGGGAACGGATGGGCAGAGGGGGGGATGGAGGGGGGATGGGTGGGCAGAGAGGGGGACGGGCAGGACGGGGGGCAGAGGAGGGGACAGGGGTACAGGGGGGGAAGAGGGCGGGTTGTGGGGGCAGAGGGGGGGACAGGGAGCAGAGGGGGTGACGGGGGGGCGGAGGGGTGGGACGCGGGGTAAGAGGGGGGATGGGGGGTGCAGAGCGGGGATGGGACGGGGCAGTGGGGGCGACGGGGGGATGGGGGGGCAGAGGGAGGGGACGGGGGTAAGAGCGGGTGACGGGGGGTAAGCGGGGGGACAGGGGGGTGCAGAGCGGGGATGGGACGGGGCGGGGGGGGATGGGAGGGCAGAGGCGGGGGGGATGGGAGGGCAGAGGGAGGGGACGGGGGTGTAAGAGCGGGTGACGGGGGGTATGAGGGGGGGACGGGGGGTAAGAGGGTGGGACGGGGGGGCAGAGGGTGGGATGGGGGCAGAGGGGAGCAGTGGGGGACAGGAGGGGGCAGAGGGGGGGCATGGGGGGGCAGAGGGGGGATGGGGGGGTAAGAGGGAGGGTCGGGGTGGGCAGAGGGGGGGACGAGAGGGGGCAGAGGAGGTGGGACGGGGGGCCAGAAGTGGGGGACGGGGGGGCAGAGCTGGGGGACGGGGGGGGACTGGGGGGACGGATGGGCTGAGTGGGGGACAGAGGGGGGACGGGTGGGCAGAGGAGGAAAGGGCGGGACGGGGCGCAGAGGGGGGATGGGGGGGCAGAGGTGGGGGATGGGGCAGACAGGGTGGCGGGGGGCAGAGGGGGGGACGGGGGGCAGAGGGGGGGACAGGGGGCAGAGGGGGGAACGGGGGGCAGAGGGGGGGAACGGGGAGGCAGAGGGGGGACGGATGGGCACAGGGGGGTCGGAGTGGGGATGGATGGGCGGGGGGGGCGGAGGGGGTACGGGCGGGACGGGGGACAGAGGGGGGACGGAGAGCAGAGGGGGGAATGGGGGGGGCAGAAGGGGGACTGGGCGGGCAGAGGGGAGATGGGGGGAAAGGTGGGGCAGAGCGGAGGGCAGGGGAGGGACGGGGCACAGAGGGAGGGCAGGGGGGCAGAGAGGGGATGGGGGGCAGAGGAGGTGGGACGGGGGGGCAGAGGGGGGGGACGGGGGGGGCAGAGGGGGGGACGGGGCTGAGGGGGGATGGGGGGACGGGGGGACGGGGGGACGGATGTGCAGAGTAGGGGGACGGAGGGGGGACGAGGTGGCAGAGGAGGTGGGACGGGGGGCAGAGGGGGGAGCCGCGGGGGCAGAGGGGTGGACGGGGAGCAGAGGGGGTGACGGGGGGCAGAGGGGTGGGACGGGGGGCAGAGGGGGGGACGGACGGGGGGACGGACGGGGGGGACGGGGGGGGGTAAGAGGGGGGGAACCGGGGATAAGAGGGGGGACGGGGTGGTAAGAGGGGGGGACGGGGGGTAAGAGGGGGAGACAAGGATAAGAGGGGGAGACGGGGGTAAGGGGGGGATGGGGGGGTAAGGGGGGCCGGGCGGGGGTAAGGGGGGACGGGGGTGTAAGAGGGGTGATGGGGGGGTAAGGGGAGGCGAGGGGTGCGGAGGTGGGGACGCGGGGGCAGAGGGGGGGATGGGGGGCAGGGGTGGGACGGAGGGGGGACGGGGGGACGGAGGGTGGACGGATGGGCAGAGGGGGGGACGGGCGGGACGGGGGGGCAGAGGGGGGGAACGGGGGGCAGAGGGGGGGGGACGGGGGGCAGAGGGGGGCACGGATGGGCTGAGGGGGGGACGGAGGGGTGACGGGTGGGCAGAGGGGGAGGGCGGAGGGGTGATGGGTGGGCAGTGGGGAGGTCAGGGGGCAGATTGGGGATGGTGGACAGAGGGGATGGACAGGGAGCAGAGGGGGTGACGGGGGGGCAGGGGGGGATGGGGGCCAGTGGGGGGAACGGGGGGGGCATTGGGAGGGACGGGGGGAACGGGGGGCAGAGGGGGGGACGGTGGGCAGAGCGGGGGGATGGGGAGCAGAGGGGTTGATGGGCGGACAGAGGGATGTGGCCGGGGGACGGGGGGGTAACAGGGGGCACAGGGGGGCAGAGGGGAGATGGGAGGGGGGGATGGGGGGCAAAGGGGGGGGACGGGTGCAGGGGGGAACGTGGGGGGTAAAGGGGGGGATGGGGGTAAGGGGGGGATGGGGGGTAAGAGGGGGGATTGGGGGGCAGAGGAGGGGGACGGGGGGGAAGGGGGGGGATGGGGGGCCAGGGGGGGGGCAGAGGGGCAACGGGAGTGCAGTGGGGGGACGGGGGGGGCAGATGGGGGAACGGATGGGCAGAGGGGGGGATGGAGGGGGGATGGGTGGGCAGAGAGGGGGACGGGCAGGACGGGGGGCAGAGGAGGGGACAGGGGTACAGGGGGGGAAGAGGGCGGGTTGTGGGGGGCAGAGGGGGGGGGACAGGGAGCAGAGGGGGTGACGGGGGGCGGAGGGGTGGGACGCGGGGTAAGAGGGGGGATGGGGGTGCAGAGCGGGGATGGGACGGGGCAGTGGAGGCGACGGGGGGGATGGGGGGGCAGAGGGAGGGGACGGGGGTAAGAGCGGGTGACGGGGGGTAAGCGGGGGGACAGGGGGGTGCAGAGCGGGGATGGGACCGGGCGGGGGGGGATGGGAGGGCAGAGGGGGGGGGGATGGGAGGGCAGAGGGAGGGGACGGGGGTGTAAGAGCGGGTGACGGGGGGTATGAGGGGGGGACGGGGGGTAAGAGGGTGGGACGGGGGGGCAGAGGGTGGGACGGGGGGCAGAGGGGAGCAGTGGGGGACAGGAGGGGGCAGAGGGGGGGCATGGGGGGGCAGAGGGGGGATGGGGGGGTAAGAGGGAGGGTCGGGGTGGGCAGAGGGGGGGACGAGAGGGGGCAGAGGAGGTGGGACGGGGGGCCAGAAGTGGGGGACGGGGGGGCAGAGCTGGGGGACGGGGGGGGACTGGGGGGACGGATGGGCAGAGTGGGGGACAGAGGGGGGACGGGTGGGCAGAGGAGGAAAGGGCGGGACGGGGCGCAGAGGGGGGATGGGGGGGCAGAGGTGGGGGATGGGGGGCAGACAGGGTGGCGGGGGGCAGAGGGGGGGGACGGGGGGCAGAGGGGGGGGACAGGGGGGCAGAGGGGGGAACGGGGGGGCAGTGGGGGGGAACGGGGAGGCAGAGGGGGTACGGATGGGCACAGGGGGGTCGGAGTGGGGATGGATGGGCGGGGGGGGCAGAGGGGGTACGGGCGGGACGGGGGGGCAGAGGGGGGACGGAGAGCAGAGGGGGGAATGGGGGGGGCAGAAGGGGGACTGGGCGGGCAGAGGGGGAGATGGGGGGAAAGGTGGGGCAGAGCGGAGGGCAGGGGAGGGACGGGGCACAGAGGGAGGGCAGGGGGGCAGAGAGGGGATGGGGGGCAGAGGAGGTGGGACGGGGGGGCAGAGGGGGGGACGGGGGGGCAGAGGGGGGGACGGGGCAGAGGGGGGACGGGGGGACGGATGTGCAGAGTAGGGGGACGGAGGGGGGACGAGGTGGCAGAGAGGTGGGACGGGGGCAGAGGGGGGAGCCGCGGGGGCAGAGGGGTTGGACGGGGAGCAGATGGGGTGACGGGGGGCAGAGGGGTGGGACGGGGGGCAGAGGGGGGGACGGACGGGGGGGACAGGGGGGGGGACGGTGGGGGTAAGAGGGGGGGAACCGGGGATAAGAGGGGGGACGGGGTGGTAAGAGGGGGGGACGGGGGGTAAGAGGGGGAGACAAGGATAAGAGGGGGAGACGGGGGTAAGGGGGGATGGGGGGGTAAGGGGGGACGGGGGTGTAAGAGGGGTGATGGGGGGGTAAGGGGAGGCGAGGGGTGCGGAGGTGGGGACGCGGGGGCAGAGGGGGGGATGGGGGGCAGGGGTGGGACGGAGGGGGAACGGGGGGGCAGGGGGGGGCGGGGGGAACGGGAGGGCAGAGGTTGGACGGGGCAGAGAGGGGGGATGGGGGGCAGAGGGGGGACGGGGGGGACGGATGGGCAGAGGTGGGGACGGAGGGGGGAGGGGTGGGCAGAGGGGGGACGGGGGGGGCAGAAGGGGGGCCAGGGAGCAGAGGGGGTGACGGGGGTGATGGTGGGGGGGCAGAGGTGGGGACAGGGGGGTTAGAGGGTGGGATGGGGTGGTAGGGGGGACCGGGTGACAGAGGAGGGGACTGGGGGGCAGAGGTGGGGACGAGGTGGGGACGGGGGGGGACAGATGGGGAGGATGGGGGGGCAGAGGGGGCGATGTGGGGGGCAGAGGGGGGGGAACTGGGGGGCAGAGTGGGGGTGGGGGGAATGGGGGGCAGAGCGGGGGGAAGTGGGGGGCCGGGGGGAACGGGGGGGCAGAGGGGGTGGGACGGGGGCAGAGGAGGTTGGACAGGGGGGCAGAGGTGGGGGACGGGGGGACTGGGGCGCCGGATGGGCAGGGGGGGGTGGAGGGGGGACATGTGGGCAGAGGGGGGGACGGGCAGGACGGGAGGGCAAAGGGGGGCACGGGGGGGCAGAGTGGGGGACGGGGGGGGCAGAGGGGGTGGACTGAGGGGGGAGGGGGAGCAGAGGGAGGGAGGGGGCAGAGGTGGGGGGAAAGGAGTGGCCAGAGGGGGGGATGGGGGACAGAGAGGGGGATGGGGGGCAGAGGGGGAGGATGCGGAGGGCAAAGCGGGAGGACGGGGGGGCAGAATGGAGGATGGGGGGGCAGTGGGGGGGACGGGGTCGGCGGGGGATGGGACGGGGGTCAGGGGGAGGATGGCGGTGGCGGGGGGGTACGGGGGGGGCAGAGGGGTGACGGCGTGGACGGATGGGCAGAGGGTGGGACGGAGGGGGGATGAGGTGGCAGAGAGGTGGGACGGGGGAGCAGAGGGGGTGGACGGGGAGCAGAGGGGGGGACGGACGGGGGGGACGGTGGGGGTAAGAGGGGGGGAACCGGGGATAAGAGGGGGGACGGGGTGGTAAGAGGGGGGGACGGGGGGTAAGAGGGGGAGACAGGGGGTAAGAGGGGGAGACGGGGGGTAAGGGGGGGATGGGGGGGTAAGGGGGGGCGGGGGGGGTAAGGGGGGACGGGGGTGTAAGAGGGGTGATGGGGGGGTAAGGGGAGGCGAGGGGTGCGGAGGTGGGGACGCGGGGGCAGAGGGGGGGATGGGGGGCAGGGGTGGGACGGAGGGGGGACGGGGGGACGGAGGGGGGACGGATGGGCAGAGGGGGGGACGGGCGGGACGGGGGGGCAGAGGGGGGGAACGGGGGGCAGAGGGGGGGGGACGGGGGGGCAGAGGGGGGCACGGATGGGCCGAGGGGGGGACGGAGGGGTGACGGGTGGGCAGAGGGGGAGGGCGGAGGGGTGATGGGTGGGCAGTGGGGAGGTCAGGGGGCAGATTGGGGATGGTGGACAGAGGGGATGGACAGGGAGCAGAGGGGGTGACGGGGGGGCAGGGGGGGTTGGGGGCCAGTGGGGGGACCGGGGGGTGCATTGGGAGGGACGGGGGCAGAGGGGGAACGGGGGGGCAGGGGGAACGGGAGGGCAGAGGTTGGACGGGGCAGAGAGGGGGGATGGGGGGCAGAGGGGGGGACGGGGGGGACGGATGGGCAGAGGTGGGGACGGAGGGGGGAGGGGTGGGCAGAGGGGGGGACGGGGGGGCAGAAGGGGGGCCAGGGAGCAGAGGGGGTGACGGGGGTGATGGTGGGGGGGCAGCGGTGGGGACAGGGGGGTAAGAGGGTGGGACGGGGGGATAGGGGGGGACCGGGTGACAGAGGAGGGGACTGGGGGGGCAGAGGTGGGGACGAGGGGGTAGGTACAGGGGGGATGTCAGGGGTAAGTTTTTCACTCAGAGGGTGGTGGGTGAGTGGAATCGGCTGACGTCGGTGGTGGTGGAGGCAAACTCGTTGGGGTCTTTTAAGAGACTTCTGGATGAGTACATGGGATTTAATGGGATTGAGGGCTATAGATAGGCCTAGAGGTGGGGATGTGATCGGCGCAACTTGTGGGCCGAAGGGCCTGTTTGTGCTGTGGCTTTCTATGTTCTATGTTCTATGAGGTGGGGACGGGGGGGGACAGACGGGGAGGATGGGGGGGCAGAGGGGGCGACGTGGGGGGCAGAGGGGGGGAACTGGGGGGCAGAGTGGGGGTGGGGGGAATGGGGGCAGAGCGGGGGGAAGTGGGGGGCCGGGGGCACGGGGGGGCAGAGGGGGGAACGGGGGGGCAGAGGGGGTGGGACGGGGGCAGAGGAGGTTGGACAGGGGGGCAGAGGTGGGGGACGGGGGGACTGGGGCGCCGGATGGGCAGGGGGGGGTGGAGGGGGGACATGTGGGCAGAGGGGGGATGGGTAGGATGGGAGGGCAAAGGGGGGTACGGGGGGGCAGAGTGGGGGACGGGGGGGGCAGAGGGGGTGGACTGAGGGGGGAGGGGGAGCAGAGGGAGGGAGGGGGCAGAGGTGGGGGGAAAGGAGTGGCCAGAGGGGGGGGATGGGGGACAGAGAGGGGGATGGGGGGCAGAGGGGGAGGATGCGGAGGGCAGAGCGGGAGGACGGGGGGAGCAGAATGGAGGATGGGGGGGCAGTGGGGGGGACGGGGTCGGCGGGGGATGGGACGGGGGTCAGGGGGAGGATGGGGGTGGCAGGGGGGGTACGGGGGGGCAGAGGGGGTGACGGCGTGGACGGATGGGCAGAGGGTGGGACGGAGGGGGGATGAGGTGGCAGAGAGGTGGGACGGGGAAGCAGAGGGGGTGGACAGGGAGCAGAGGGGGTGACGGGGGGCAGAGGGGTGGGACGGGGGCAGAGTGGGGGACGGACGGGGGGGGCAGAGGGGGGGACGGTGGGGGTAAGAGGGGGGGAAACGGGGATAAGAGGGGGGGACGGGGTGGTAAGGGGGGGGATGGGGGGGTAAGAGTGGGAGACGGGGCGGCGGGGTAAGGTGGAGACAGGGCGTCAGAGGGGGAGACGGGGGTAAGGGGGGACGGGGGGTAAGAGGGGGGGGGCGGGGGGGTAAGGGGGGACGGGGCATGTAAGAGGGGTAATGGGGGGTAAGGGGGGGCGAGGGGTGTGGAGGGGGGGACGCGGGGGCAGAGGGGAGGATGGGGGGGCAGAGGGGGGGACGGATGGGGGACGGATGGGCAGAGGGGGGGACGGGCGGGCAGAGTGGGGGACAGGGGGGCAGGGGGGGAACGTGGGGGCAGAGGGGGGAGACGGGGGCAGAGGGGGGGACGGGGGGGCAGAGGGGGGGACGGATGGGCCAAGGGGGGGACGGAGGGGTGACGGGTGGGCAGAGAGGGAGTGCGGAGGGGGGATGGGTGGGATGAGGGGGGGTCAGGGGGGGAGAGTGGGGGACGGTGGACAGAGGGGGGGATGGGGGGGCAGAGGGGGGGATGGGCGGGATGGGGGGGCAGAGTTAGGGAGAGGGGGTAAGAGGGGGGATGGGGGGCAGAGGGGGGTACGGGGGGGCAGAGGAGGGGACTGGGGGGGTAGAGGTGGGGACGAGGTGGGGACTGGGGAGGCAGACGGGGGGACGGCGGGGGGTCAGAGGGGGAGGACGGGGAGGGCAGAGGGGGAGGTCGGGGGGGGCACAGTGGGAGGACGGGGATGGCAGAGGGGGTGGATGGGGGGGCCGAGGGGGAGGGCGGGGGGGCAGAGGGGGGGTTGGGGGGGCAGTGGGGGGGATGGGGGGGCGGGGGGGTACGGGGGGGGTAGAGGCGGGATGGCGGGGACAGATGGGCAGGGGGGGCGGGGTCGCAGAGGGGGACGGACGGGGAGCAGAGGGGGGGACAGGGGGGCAGAGGGGGCGGATTGGGGGGCAGAAGGAGGGACGGGGGGACTGGGGGCCGGATGGGCAAAGGGGGGGGGGTGGAGGGGGGACATGTGGGCAGAGGGGGGGAAGGATGGGCCGAGGGGGGGACGGAGGGGTGACGGGTGGGCAGAGAGGGAGTGCGGAGGGGGGATGGGTGGGCAGAGGGGGGGTCAGGGGGGGAGAGTGGGGGACGGTGGACAGAGGGGGGATGGGGAGCAGAGGGGGAGGGCGGAGGGGGGATGGGTGGGCAGAGGGGGGGTCAGGGGGGCAGAGTGGAGACGGTGGACAGAGGGCGGGACGGGGGGGCAGAGGGGGGACGGAGGGGGGATGGATTGGCAGAGGGGGGACGGGCGGGACGGGGGGGCAGGGTGGGGGACGGGGGGCAGGGGGGGAACGTGGGGGCAGAGGGGGGGGACGGGGGCAGAGGGGGGACGGGGGGGCAGAGGGGGGGACGGATGGGCCGAGGGGGGGACGGAGGGGTGATGGGTGGGCAGAGGGGGAGGGCGGAGGGGGGATGGGTGGGCATTGGGGGGGCCAGGGGGGCAGAGTTGGGGACGGTGGACAGAGGGGGTGACGGGGAGCAGAGGGGGAGGGGGGGTGGGAGGGCAGAGGGAGGGTCAGGGGGGCAGACGGGGTGACGGGGGTGCAGAGGGGGGGGGAATGGGGGGCAGTGGGGGGAACGGGGTGGTCAGTGGGAGGGACGGGGGGACGGGGGGGGCAGAGGAGGGATGGGGGCAGAGGGGGGACGGGGAGGGCGGGGGGGGAACGGGGGGCCAGAGGGGGGAACGGGGCAGAGTGGGGGATGGGGGGCAGAGGGGGGACGGGGGGTACGGATGGGCAGAGGTGGGACGGAGGGGGGAGGGGTGGGCAGAGGGGGGGACGGGGGGGGGGAGAGGGGGGGACATGGAGCAGAGGGGGTGACGGGGTGATGGGTGGGCAGAGGTAGGGAGAGGGGGGTAAGAGGGGGGGATGGGGGGCAGAGGGTGGGACAGGGGGGCAGAGGGGGTGGACTGGGGGGGCAGAGGGGGCAGAGGGGGGGAGGGGGCAGAGGTGGGGGGAAAGGAGTGGGCAGAGGAGCGATGGAGGGGACAGATGGGCGGGAGGGTGGGGTCGCAGGGTGGGGAGCAGAGGGGGGGACGGGGGGCAGAGGGGGGGATGGGGGGGCAGAAGGGGGGACGGGGGGACTGGGTGGGTGGGTGGGCAGAGGGGGGGGGTTGGAGGGGGGACATGTGGGCAGAGGGGGGGACGGGCAGTCACAGGGGGGCAGAGTGGGGGACGGGGGGGCAGAGGGGGTGGACTGGGGGGGCAGAGGGGGCAGAGGGGGGAGGGGGCAGAGGTGGGGGGAAAGGAGTGGGCAGAGGGGGATGGGGGACAGGGGGGGGATGGGTGGCAGAGGGGGGATGGGGGGCAGAGGGGGATGGGTCGGGGAGGGCAGAACGGGAGGACGGGGGGGCAGAGGGGGAGGATGGGGGGGCAGTGTAGAGGACGGGGGCCGCGGGGGGGGCAGGGGGAGGATGGGGGTGGCAGGGGGTGTACGGGGGGGCAGAAGGGGGGACGGCGTGGACGGATGGGCAGAGGGTGGGACGGAGGGGGGATGGGTGGGCAGAGGAGGGGGCGGGCGGGACTGGAGGGCAGAGGGGGGGACGGGGGGCAGAGGGGGGGAATGGGGAGCAGAGGGAGGGACGGGGAGCAGAGGGAAGGACAGGGAGCAGAGGGGGGATGGGGGGGCAGAGGGGGGGAATGGGGGGCAGTGGGGGTAACGGGGGGGCATTGGGAGGGACGGGGGGCAGAGGGGGGACGGGAGGCGGGGGGGGACGGGGGGGACTGATGGGCAGAGGTGGGGACGGAGGGGGGAGTGGTGGGCAGAGGGGGGGACGGGGGGCAGAGGGGTGGACGGGGAGCAGAGGGGGTGACGGGGGGCAGAGGGGTGGGACGGGGGGCAGAGGGGGGGATGGACGGGTGGGCAGAGGGGGGACGGTGGGGGTAAGAGGGGGGGAACCGGGGATAAGAGGGGGGGACGGGGTGGTAAGAGGGGGGGATGGGGGGGTAAGAGTGGGAGACGGGGGCGGAGGGGGGGGCCGGGGGTCGGGGGGGCGGGGGGGGGGAACGGGGGGGCAGAGGGGGGACGGGGCAGAGGGGAGACGGCGGGGACAGATGGGCAGAGGTGGGGACGGTGGGGCAGAGGGGGGGACAGGGAGCAGAGGGGGTGACGGGGGTGATGGGTGGGCAGAGGTAGGGACAGGGGGGTAAGAGGGGGGACGGGGGGCAGAGGAGGGGGCTGGGGGGGCAGAGGTGGGGACGAGGTGGGGACTGGGGAGGCAGAGGGGGGGACGCCGGGGGGTCAGAGGGGGAGGATGGGGAGGGCAGAGGGGCAGGACGGGGAGGGCAGTGGGGGGTTCGGGGGGCGGGGGGGTAGAGGCGGGATGGCGGGGACAGATGGGCAGGGGGGGGCGGGGTCGCAGAGGGGGATGGACGGGGAGCAGAGGGGGGGACGGGGGGGCAGAGGGGGGATGGGGGGGCAGAGGGGGGACGGGGGGGCGGGGGGGGAACGGGGGGGCAGAGGGGGGGCGGAGGGGGGATGGATGGGCAGAGGGGGGATGGGCGGGACGGGGGGGCAGAGTGGGGGACGGGGGGCGGGGGGGAACGTGGGGGCAGAGGGGGAGGACGGGGGCAGAGGGGGGACGGGGGGGCAGAGGGGGGGACGGATGGGCCGAGGGGGGGACGGAGGGGTGATGGGTGGGCAGAGGGGGAGGGCGGAGGGGGGATGGGTGGGCATTGGGGGGGCCAGGGGGGCAGAGTTGGGGACGGTGGACAGAGGGGGTGACGGGGAGCAGAGGGGGAGGGCGGAGGGGGGATGGGTGGGCAGAGGGAGGGTCAGGGGGGCAGAGGGGGTGATGGGGGTGCAGAGGGGGGCGGAATGGGGGGCAGTGGGGGGAACGGGGGGGCAGTGGGAGGGACGGGGGGACGGGGGGGCAGAGGAGGGATGGGGGGCAGAGGGGGGACGGGGAGGGCGGGGGGGGACCGGGGGGGCAGAGGTGGGACGGGGCAGAGTGGGGGATGGGGGGCAGAGGGGGGACGGGGGGTACGGATGGGCAGAGGTGGGACGGAGGGGGGAGGGGTGGGCAGAGGGGGGGACGGGGGGGGGAGAGGGGGGGACAGGGAGCAGAGGGGGTGATGGGGTGATGGGTGGGCAGAGGTAGGGAGAGGGGGGTAAGAGGGGGGATGGGGGGGCAGAGGGTGGGACGGGGGGGCAGAGGAGGGGACTGGGGGGGCAGAGGTGGGGACGAGGTGGTGACTGGGGAGGCAGAGGGGGGGACGGCGGGGGGTCAGAGGGGGAGGACGGGGAGGGCACAGGGGGAGGTCGGGGGGGGGCAGAGGGGGAGGACGGGGATGGCAGAGGGGGAGGACGGGGGGGCAGAGGGGGGGATGGGGGGGCAGTGGGGGGGACGGGGGGCAGGGGGGGTACGGGGGGGCAGAGGAGTGATGGAGGGGACAGATGGGCGGGGGGGGGTGGGGTCGCAGGGTGGGGAGCAGAGGGGGGGACGGGGGGCAGAGGGGGGGATGGGGGGGCAGAAGGGGGGACGGGGGGACTGGGGGGCGGGTGGGCTGGGGGGGGTTGGAGGGGGGACATGTGGGCAGAGGGGGGGACGGGGGGGGCAGAGGGGGTGGACTGGGGGGGCAGAGGGTGGGAGGGGGCAGAGGTGGGGGGAAAGGAGTGGGCAGGGGGGGGTGGGGGACAGGGGGGGGATGGGTGGCAGAGGGTGGATGGGGGGCAGAGGGGGACGGGACGGGGAGGGCAGAATGGGAGGACGGGGGGGCAGAGGGGGAGGATGGGGGGGCAGTGTAGGGGACGGGGGCCGCGGGGGGGGCAGGGGGAGGATGGGGGTGGCAGGGGGTGTACGGGGGGGCAGAAGGGGGGACGGCGTGGACGGATGGGCAGAGGGTGGGACGGAGGGGGGATGGGTGGGCAGAGGGAGGGACGGGCGGGACTGGAGGGCAGAGGAGGGGACGGGGGGCAGAGGGGTTGACGGGGTCGCAGAGGGGGGACGGGGAGCAGAGGGAGGGACGGGGAGCAGAGGGGGGGATGGGGATGCTGAGGGGGGGAATGGGGGGCAGAGGGGGTACGGGGGGGCGGGGAGGGACGAGGGGGGCAGAGGGGGGGATGGGGGGGACGGATGGGCAGAGGTGGGGACAGAGGGGGGAGAGGGGGGGACAGGGAGCAGAGAGGGTGACGGGGTGATGGGTGGGCAGAGGTAGTGAGAGGGGGGTAAGGGGGGGATGGGGGGGCAGAGGGGGGGACGGGGGGGCAGAGGAGGGAACTGGGGGGGCAGAGGTGGGAACGAGGTGGGGACTGGGGAGGCAGAGGGGGGGACGGCGGGGGGTCAGAGGGGGAGGACGGGGAGGGCAGAGGGGGAGGACGGGGGGGGCAGAGGGGGTGGATGGGGGGGCAGAGGAGGAGGGCGGGGGGGCAGAGGGGGGGCAGTGGGGGGGACGGGGCAGGGGGGGTATGGGGGGGCAGAGGCGGAATGGAGGGGACAGATGGGCGGGGGGGTGGGGTCGCAGGGGGGGGAGCAGAGGGGGGGACGGGGGGGCAGAGGGGGGGATGGTGGGGCAGAAGGGGGGACCGGGGGGACTGGGGGGTGGGTGGGCAGAGGTGGGGGTTGGAGGGGGGACATGTGGGCAGAGGGGGGGACGGGCAGGCACAGGGGGGGACGGGGGGCAGAGTGGGGGACGGGGGGGGCAGAGGGGGCGGACTGGTGGGGCAGAGGGGGGGAGGGGGCAGAGGTGGGGGGAAAGGAGTGGGCGGGGGGGGATGGGGGACGGGGGGGGGATGGGTGGCAGAGGGGGGATGGTGGGCAGAGGGGGAGGACGGGGTGGGCAGAACGGGAGGACGGGGGGGCAGAGGGGGAGGATGGGGGGGCAGTGTAGGGGACGGGGGCCGCGGGGGGGTGCAGGGGGAGGATGGGGGTGGCAGGGGGTGTACGGGGGGGCAGAAGGGGGGACGGCGTGGACGGATGGGCAGAGGGTGGGACGGAGGGGGGATGGGTGGGCAGAGGGGGGGACGGGCGGGACGGGAGGGCAGGGGGGGGACGGGGGGCAGAGGGGGTGACGGGGTCGCAGAGGGGGGACGGGGAGCAGAGGGGGGAATGGGGAGCAGAGGGAGGGACGGGGAGCAGAGGGAGGGACAGGGAGCAGAGGGGGGGATGGGGGGGCAGAGGGGGGAATGGGGGGCAGTGGGGGTAACGGGGGGGCATTGGGAGGGACGGGGGCAGAGGGGGGACGGGGGGGCAGAGGGGGGGACGGGGGGACGGATGGGCAGAGGTGGGGACGGAGGGGGGAGGGGTGGGCAGAGGGGGGGACGGGGGGCAGAGGGGTGGACGGGGAGCAGAGGGGGTGACAGGGGGCAGAGGGGTGGGACGGGGGGCAGAGGGGGGGATGGACGGGGGGCAGAGGGGGGGACGGTGGGGGTAAGAGGGGGGAACCGGGGATAAGAGGGGGGACGGGGTGGTAAGAGGGGGTGATGGGGGCGTAAGAGTGGGAGACGGGGGCGGTGGGGGGGGCGGGGGCCGGGTGGGCGGGGGGGAATGGGGGGGCAGAGGGGGGACGGGGCAGAGGGGGGGATGGGGGGCAGAGGGGGGACGGGGGTGACGGGGGGGACAGATGGGCAGAGGTGGGGACGGAGGGGGGAGGGGTGGGCAGAGGGGGGGACGGGGAGGCAGAGGGGGGGCAGGGAGCAGAGGGGGTGACGGGGGTGTAAGAGGGGGGACGGGGGGCAGAGGAGGGGACTGGGGGGGCAGAGGTGGGGACGAGGTGGGGACTGGGGAGGCAGAGGGGGGGACATCGGGGGGTCAGAGGGGGAGGATGGGGAGGGCAGAGGGGGAGGGCGGGGGGGGCAGAGGGGGAGGACGGGGAGGACAGTGGGGGGGACGGGGGGTGGGGGGGGTAGAGGCGGGATGGCGGGGACAGATGGGCAGAGGGGGGGCGGGGTCGCAGAGGGGGACGGACGGGGAGCAGAGGGGGGAACGGGGGGGGCAGGGGGAGGGATGGGGGGCAGAAGGAGGGACGGGGGGACTGGGAGCCGGATGGGCGGGGGGGGGGGGGGGTGGAGGGGGGACATGTGGGCAGAGGGGGGGAAGGTTGGGCCGAGGGGGGGACAGAGGGGTGACGGGTGGGCAGAGAGGAAGTGCGGAGGGAGGATGGGTGGGCAGAGGGGGGGTCGGGGGGGAGAGTGGGGGACGGTGGACAGAGGATGGGTGGGCAGAGGGGGGGTCAGGGGGGCAGAGTGGGGACGGTGGACAGAGGGCGCGGGGGGGCAGAGGGGGGACGGATGGGCAGAGGGGGGACAGACGGGACGGGGGGGCAGAGTGGGGGACGGGGGGCAGGGGGGGAACGTGGGGGCAGAGGGGGGGGACGGGGGCAGAGGGGGGGACGGATGGGCCGAGGAGGGGACGGAGGGGTGATGGGTGGGCAGAGGGGGAGGGCGGAGGGGGGATGGGTGGGCATTGGGGGGGCCAGGCGGGCAGAGTTGGGGACGGTGGACAGAGGGGGGGACGGGGAGCAGAGGGGGAGGGCGGAGGGGGGATGGGTGGGCAGAGGGAGGGTCAGGGGGGCAGAGGGGGTGACGGGGGTGCAGATGGGGGCAGTGGGGGGAACGGGGGGACAGTGGGAGGGACGGGGGGGCAGTGGAGGGATGGGGGGGCAGAGGGGGGACGGGGGGGCGGGGGGGGGAACGGGGGGGCAGAGGGGGGACGGGGCAGAGTGGGGGATGGGGGGCAGAGGGGGGACGGGGGGTACGGATGGGCAGAGGTGGGGACGGAGGGGTGGGCAGAGGGGGGGACGGGGGGGAGAGGGGGGGACAGGGAGCAGAGGGGGTGACGGGATGATGGGTGGGCAGAGGTTGGGCGAGGGGGGTAAGAGGGGGGATGGGGGGGCAGAGGGGGGGACGGGGGGGCAGAGGAGGGGACTGGGGGGGCAGAGGTGGGGACGAGGTGGTGACTGGGGAGGCAGAGGGGGGGACGGCGGGGGGTCAGAGGGGGAGGACGGGGAGGGCAGAGGGGGAGGTCGGGGGGGGGCGGAGGGGGAGGACGGGGATGGCAGAGGGGGAGGACGGGGGGGGCAGAGGGGGTGGATGGGGGGGGCAGATTGGGAGGGCGCGGGTGCAGAGGGGGGGATGGGGGGGCAGTGGGGGGGACGGGGGGCCGGGGGGTACGGGGGGGTAGAGGCGGGATGGCGGGGCAGATGGACAGAGGGGGGGGCGGGGTCGCAGAGGGGGACGGACGGGGAGCAGAGGGAGGGACGGGGGGGCAGAGGGGGGGACGGATGGGCCGAGGGGGGTACGGAGGGGTGATGGGGTGGGCAGAGGGGGAGGGCGGAGGGGGGATGGGTGGGCATTGGGGGGGCCAGGAGGGCAGAGTTGGGGACGGTGGACTGAGGGGGGGACGGGGAGTAGAGGGGGAGGGCAGAGGGGGGATGGGTGGGCAGAGGGAGGGTCAGGGGGGCAGAAGGGGTGACGGGGGTGCAGAGGGGGGCGGTATGGGGGGCAATGGGGGGAACGGGGGAGGCAGTGGGAGGGACGGGGGGCAGAGGAGGGATGGGGGGGCAGAGGGGGGATGGGGGGGCGGGGGGGCAGAGCGGGGACGGGGCAGAGTGGGGGATGGGGGGCAGAGGGGGGATGGGGGGTTCGATGGGCAGATGTGGGGACGGAGGGGGGAAAGGTGGGCATGGGGGGACGGGGGGGCAGAGGGGGGGACAGGGAGCAGAGGGGGTGACGGGGTGATGGGTGGGCAGAGGTAGGGAGAGGGGAATAAGAGGTGGGATGGGGGGGCAGGGGGGGACGGGGGGCAGAGGAGGGGGACTGGGGGGCAGAGGTGGGGACGAGGTGGGGACTGGGGAGGCAGAGGTGGGGACGGTGGGGGGTCAGAGGGGGAGGACGGGGAGGGCAGAGGGGGAGGTCGGAGGGAGCAAAGGGGAAGGACAGGGATGGCAGAGGGGGAGGACGGGCGGGGCAGAGGGGGTGGATGGGGGGGCAGAGGGGGAGGGCGGGGGGCAGAGGGGGGGATGGGGGGGGCAGTTGGGGGGACGGGGGGCGGGGGGGCAGAGGCGGGATGGAGGGGACAGATGGGCAGAGGGGGGTGGGGTCGCAAAGGGGTGTGGGACGGGGAGCAGAGGGGGGGACGGGGGGGCAGAGGGGGGATGGGGGGGCAGAAGGGGGACGGGGGGACTGGGGGGTGGATTGGCAGAGGGGGGGGTTGGAGGGGGGACATGTAGGCAGAGGAGGGGACGGGCAGGCACAGGGGGGCAGAGTGGGGGACGGGGGGGCAGAGGGGGTGGACTGGGGGGCAGAGGGGGCAGAGGGGGGGAGGGGGCAGAGGTGGGGGGAAAGGAGTGGGCGCGGGGGGATGGGGGACAGGGAGGGGATGGGGGGCAGAGGGGGGATGGGGGGCAGAGGGGGGGATGGGGGGCAGAGGGGGAGGACGGGTAGGGCAGAGCGGGAGGATGGGGGGGCAGTGTTGGGGATGGGGGCCGCGGGGGACGGGACGGGGGGAGGCAGGAGGAGGATGGGGGTGGCAGGGGGTGTACGGGGGGCAGAAGGGGGGACGGCGTGGACGGATGGGCAGAGGGTGGGACGGAGGGGGGATGGGTGGGCAGAGGGAGGGACGGGCGGGACGGGAGGGCAGAGGAGGGGACGGGGGGCAGAGGGGTTGACGGGGTCGCAGAGGGGGGGACGGGGAGCAGAGGGGGGGGCGGGGAGCCGAGTGAGGGACAGGGAGCATAGGGGGGACGGGGGGCAGAGGGGGTGACGGGGAGCAGAGGGGGGAACGGGGAGCAGAGGGAGGGACGGGGAGCAGAGGGGGGGATGGGGATGCTGAGGGGGGAATGGGGGGCAGAGGGGGTACGGGGGGGCGGGGAGGGACGAGGGGGGCAGAGGGGGGGATGGGGGGGACGGATGGGCAGAGGTGGGGACGGAGGGGGGAGGGGTGGGCAGAGGGGGGGACGGGGGCAGAGGGGTGGACGGGGAGCAGAGGGGGTGACGGGGGGCAGAGGGGTGGGACGGGGGCAGAGGGGGGGATGGACGGGAGGGGCAGAGGGGGGGGATGGTGGGGGTAAGAGTGGGGGGAACCGGGGCTAAGAGTGGGGGACGGGGTGGTAAGAGGGGGGAATGGGGGGGTAAGAGTGGGAGACGGGGGCGGCGGTGGGGGGGATGGGGGGCAGAGGGGGAGGACGGGGAGGGCAGAGCGGGAGGACGGGGGGGCAGAGGGGGAGGATGGGGGGGCAGTGTAGGGGACGGGGGCCGGGGGGCGGGGGCGGGGGGGAACGGGGGGGGGCAGAGGGGGGACGGGGCAGAGGGTGGGATGGGGGGCAGAGGGGGGACGGGGGGACAGATGGGCAGAGGTGGGGACGGAGGGGGGAGGGGTGGGCAGAGGGGGGGGCGGGGGGGGCAGAGGGGGGGACAGGGAGCAGAGGGGGGGGCGGGGGGGGCAGAGGGGGGGACAGGGAGCAGAGGGGGTGACGGGGTTGATGGGTGGGCAGAGGTCGGGATAGGGAGGTAAGAGGGGGGACGGGGGGCAGAGGCGGGGACTGGGGGGGCAGAGGTGGGGACGAGGTGGGGACTGGGGAGGCAGAGGGGGGACGTCGGGGGGTCAGAGGGGGAGGACGGGGAGGGCAGAGGGGGAGGGCGGGGGGGCAGAGGGGGAGGACGGGGAAGGCAGTGGGGGGGACGGGGGCGGGCGGGGTAGAGGCGGGATGGCGGAGACAGATGGGCGGGGGGGGCGGGGTCGCAGAGGGGGACGGACGGGGAGCAGAGGGGGGGACGGGGGGGGCAGAGGGGGGGGATGGGGGGGCAGAAGGAGGGATGGGGGGACTGGGGGCTGGATGGGCAGGGGGGGGTGGAGGGGGGACATGTGGGCAGGGGGGGGCGGGCAGGCACAGGGGGGGACAGGGGGGCAGAGTGGGGGACGGGGGGGCAGAGGTGGTGGACTGGGGGGGCAGAGGGGGGGAGGGGGCAGAGGTGGGGGAAAGGAGTGGGCAGGGGGGGATGGGCGACAGGGGGGGATGGGGGGCAGAGGGAGGGATGGGGGGCAGAGGGGGAGGACGGGGAGGGCAGAGCGGGAGGACGGGGAGCAGAGGGGGTGACGGGGGGCAGAGGGGTGGGACGGGGGCAGAGGGGGGGATGGACGGGGGGGGGCAGAGGGGGGGGATGGTGGGGGTAAGAGTGGGGGGAACCGGGGCTAAGAGTGGGGGACGGGGTGGTAAGAGGGGGGAATGGGGGGGTAAGAGTGGGAGACGGGGGCGGCGGTGGGGGGGATGGGGGGCAGAGGGGGAGGACGGGGAGGGCAGAGCGGGAGGACGGGGGGGCAGAGGGGGAGGATGGGGGGGCAGTGTAGGGGACGGGGGCCGGGGAACGGGGGGGCAGAGGGGGGACGGGGCAGAGGGTGGGATGGGGGGCAGAGGGGGAGGACGGGGAGGGCAGAGCGGGAGGACGGGGGGGCAGAGGGGGAGGATGGGGGGGCAGTGTAGGGGATGGGGGCCGCGGGGGACGGGACGGGGGGGGCATGGGGAGGATGGGGTGGCAGGGGGGGTACGGGGGGGGCAGAGGGGGGGACGGCGTGGACGGATGGGCAGAGGGTGGGACGGAGGGGGGATGGGTGGGCAGAGGGGGGGACGGGCGGGACGGGAGGGCAGAGGGGGGGACGGGGGGCAGAGGGGGTGACGGGGTCGCAGAGGGGGGGACGGGGAGCAGAGGGAGGGACGGGGAGCAGAGGGAGGGACAGGGAGCAGAGGGGGGGATGGGGGGGCAGAGGGGGGGATTGGGGGACAGTGGGGGGAACGGGGGGGCATTGGGAGGGACGGGGGGCAGAGGGGGGATGGGGGGGCGGGGGGAACGGGGGGGCAGAGGGGGGACGGGGCAGAGGTGGGGACGGAGGGGGGGGGAGGGGTGGGCAGAGGGGGGGATGGGGGGGCAGAAGGGGGGACGGGGGGGAACTCGGGGGGGCAGAGTGGGGGTGGGGGGAATGGGGGGCAGAGTGGGGGGAAGTGGGGGGGACGGGGGGCACGGGGGGGCAGAGGGGGAAACGGGGGGGCAGAGGTGGTGGGACAGGGGGGCAGAGGAGGTTGGACAGGGGGGCAGAGGTGGGGGACGGGGGGGACTGGGGGGCCGGATGGGCAGGGGGGGGGTGGAGGGGGGACATGTGGGCAGAGGGGGGGACGGGCAGGACGGGGGGGCAAAGGTGGGGAGGGGGGGGGCAGAGTGGGGGACGGGGGGGCAGAAGGGGTGGACTGGGGGGGCAGAGGTGGGAGGGGGGGCAGAGGGGGGGAGGGGGCAGAGGTGGGGGGAAAGGAGTGGGCAGAGGGGGGGATTGGGGACAGAGGGGGGATGGGGGGCAGAGGGGGAGGACGGGGATGGCAGAGCGGGAGGACGGGGGGGGGAAGAGGGGGAGGTTGGGGGGGGCAGTGGGGGGGACGGGGTCAGCGGGGGATGGGACAGGGGGGGCAGGGGGAGGATGTGGGTGGCAGGGGGGGTACGGGGGGGCAGAGGGGGGTCGGCGCGGACGGATGGGCACAGGGTGGGACGAAAGGGGGATGGGTGGGCAAAGGGGGGGACGGGCGGGACGGGAGGGCAGAGGGGGGACGGGGGGGCCGAGGGGGTGACGGGGTCGCAGAGGGGGGGACGGGGAGCAGAGGGGGGATCGGGGAGCAGAGGGGGGGGACAGGGAGCAGAGGGGGGGATGGGTGGGCAGAGGCGGGGACTGGGGGGGCGGGGGGGACGGGGGGCACAGAGGAAGGGCAGTGGGGGGGATGGGGGGGCAGAGGAAGTGGGACGGGGGTGCAGAGGTGAGGGACGGGGGAGCAGAGGGGAGACGGATGGACGGAGGGGGGACGGGTGGGCAGAGGGGGGGACGGGGGGGCGGGGGGGGGGCAGAGGGGGAGCTGGGGGCGCAGAGGGGGAGGATGGGGGGGCCAGAGGGGGAGGGCGGTGGGGTCAGAGGGGGAGGACGGGGCGCAGAGGGGGAGGACAGGGAGGGCAGAGCGGGAGGACGGGGGGGGGCAGAGGGTGAGGATGGGGGGGTGCATTGGGGGGGACAAGTGCGGCGGGGGACGGGACGGGGGGCAGGGGGGGTGCAGGGGGGGCGGGGGGCGGGGGGGTACAGCGTGGACGGATGGGCAGAGGGGAGGCAGAGGGGGGACGGTTTGGCATAGGGGGGGACGGGCGGGGAGGCAGAGGGGGCGACGGGGTGTGGCAGAGGGGGGGACGGGGAGCAGAGGGGGAAATGGGGAGCAGAGGGGGGAATGGGGAGCAGGGGGGGACGGGGAGTTGAGGGGGGGACAGGGGGGCAGAGTGGGGGACCGGGGGGGCAGAGGAGGTGGGATGGGGTGCAGAGGGGGGGGGACGGGGGGGCAGAGGGGGGGGGACGGGGGGCAGAGGGGGGGGACGAGGGGGCAGAGGGGGGACGGATGGGCAGGGGGGGCGGAGGGGGGACGGCTGGGCAGAGGGGGGACGGAGGGGGACGGGTGGGCAGAGGGGGGGACGGGCGGGACGGGGGGGCAAAGGGGGGGGACGGGGGGCAGTAGGGGGGATGGGGGGCAGAGGGGCAACGGGGTGCAGTGGGGGGGATGGGGGGCGGGGGGGGACGGATGGGCAGAGGGGGGGATGGGTGGGCAGAGAGGGTAATGGGCGGGACGGGGGGCAGAGGGGGGACGGGGGGGCAGAGGGGCGATGGAGGGGTACGAGGGGGGACGGAGGGGCAGAAGGGGGATGGGAGGGGTCAGGGGAGGATGGGGGGGGCAGAGGGAGGGGACGGGGAGGTAAGAGGGGGTGACGGGGGGTAAGAGGGGGGGACGGGGGGATAAGAGGGGGGGACGGGGGGGCAGAGGGTGGGATGGGGGGCAGAGGGGGGCAGTGGGGGACGGGGGCAGGGGGGGGCAGAGGGGGAAGACGGGGGGTTAAGAGGGGGGGACGGGGGGGCAGAGGGGGGGATGAGAGGGGGCAGAGGGCGGGGACAGTGGGCCGAGGGGGGGACGGGAGGGTAAGAGGGGGTAACGGGGGGCAGAGGGGGGATGGGGGGACTGAAGGGAGGAACGGGGGGGCTGGGGGGTTTGGGGGGGCAGAGGGGGGGACGTGGTGGTAAGAGGGCAGGGACGGGTGGGCAGAGGGGGGGATGGGGGGGCAGAGGGGGGGACAGGGAGCAGAGGGGGTGACGGGGGTGATGGGGGGGCAGAGGTGGGGACAGGGGGGTAAGAGAGGGGGACGGGGGGCAGAGGGGGGATGGGGGGCAGAGGAGGGGACTGGGGGGGCAGAGGTGGGGACGAGGTGGGGACGGGGGGGTCAGAGGGGGAGGATGGGGAGGGCAGAGGGGAAGGACAGGGGGGGCAGAGGGGAAGGACAGGGGGGGCAGAGGGGGAGGATGGGGAGGGCAGAGGGGGAGGACAGGGGGCAGAGGGGGAGGATGTGGGGGCAGAGGGGGTGGGCGGGGGGGCAGAGGGGTGGGGATGGGGGGGCGGGGGGGGTACGGGGGGGCAGAGGCGGGATGGAGGGGACAGATGGGCAGGGGGGGCGGGGTCGCAGAGTGGGGGCACGGGGGGGAACTGGGGGGGCAGAGTGGGGGTGGGGGGAATGGGGGGCAGAGCGGGGGGAAGTGGGGGGGATGGGGGGCACAGGGGGGGGGCAGAGGGGGGAACGGGGGGGCTTAGGTGGTGGGACAGGGGGGCAGAGGAGGTTGGCCAGGGGGGCAGAGATGGGGGACGGGGGGGACTGGGGGGCCGGATGGGCAGAGGGGGGGATGGAGGGGGGACATGTGGGCAGAGGGGGGGGACGGGCAGGATGGGGGGGCAAAGGTGGGGATGGGGGGGCAGAGTGGGGGACGGGGGGCAGAGGGGGTGGACTGGGGGGGCAGAGGTGGGAGGGGGGCAGAGGGGGGGAGGGGGCAGAGGTGGGGGGAAAGGAGTGGGCAGAGGGGGGGATTGGGGACAGAGGGGGGGATGGGGGGCAGAGGGGGAGGATGGGGAGGGCAGAGCGGGAGGACGGGGGGGGCAGAGGGGGAGGATGGGGCCGGCAGTGGGGGGGACGGGGTCAGTGTGGGACGGGACGGGGGTGCAGGGGGAAGATGGGGGTGGCAGGGGGGGTACGGGGGGGCAGAGGAGGGGACGGCCTGGACGGATGGGCACAGGGTGGGACGGAGGAGGGATGGGTGGGCAGAGGGGGGGACGGGCGGGATGGGAGGGCAGAGGGGGGACGGGGGGCCGAGGGGGTGACGGGGTCGCAGAGGGGGGGACGGGGAGCAGAGGGGGGAACGGGGAGCAGAGGGGGGGACAGGGAGCAGAGGGGGGGATGGGTGGGCAGAGGCGGGGACTGGGGGGGCAGAGGGGGGGGCAGGGGGGGATGGGGGGCACAGAGGAAGGGCAGTGGGGGGGGATGGGGGGGCAGAGGAAGTGGGACGGGGATGCAGAGGTGAGGGACGGGGGAGCAGAGGGGGGACGGATGGATGGAGGGGTGACGGATGGGCAGGGGGTGGTGGAGGGGGGACGGGTGGGCAGAGGGGGATGGGGGGGCGGGGGGGGCAGAGGGGGAGCTGGGGGCGCAGAGGGGGAGGACGGGGGGCCAGAGGGGGAGGACGGTGGGGTCAGAGGGGGAGGACGGGGCGCAGAGAGGGAGGACAGGGAGGGCAGAGCGGGAGGACGGGGGGGCAGAGGGGGAGGATGGGGGGGTGCATTGGGGGGGACAGGTGCGGCGGGGGACGGGACGGGGGGGCAGGGGGGGGCGGGGGGGTACGGCATGGACGGATGGGCAGAGGGGAGACGGAGGGGGGACGGTTTGGCGTGGGGGGACGGGCGGGGCGGGGAGGCAGAGGGGGGGACGGGGTGTGGCAGAGGGGGGGACGGGGAGCAGAGAGGGGAATGGGGAGCAGAGGGGCGAATGGGGAGCGGGGGGGGACGGGGAGTTGAGGGGGGGACAGGGGGGCAGAGTGGGGGACTGGGAGGGCAGAGGAGGTGGGACGGGGTGCAGTGGGGGGGACGGGGGGGCAGAGGGGGGGGAAGTGGGGGGGCAGAGGGGGGACGGATGGGCAGGGGGGGGCGGAGGGGGGACGGCTGGGCAGAGGGGGGGGCGGAGGGGGACGGGTGGGCAGAGGGGGGGACGGGGGGGCAGAGGTGGGGACAGGGGCCAGAAGGGGGGTCGGGGGGCAGAGGGGGGGACGGTGGGCAGAGCGGGGGGACAGAGAGCAGAGGGGGTGATGGGGGGACGGGGGGGGTAAGAGGGGGGGACAGGGGGGCAGAGGGGGGTGGGACGGGGGGCAGAGGGGGGTGGGACGGGGGGCAGAGGGGGGGGACAGGGGGGCAGAGGGGGGGTCGTGGGGGGCAGAGTGGGGGATGGGGGGTAAGGGGGGGCGGGGGGGTAAGAGGGGGGGGACGGTGGGGTAAGAGGGTGGGATGGGGGGGCAGAGGGGGGATGGGGGGAAGGGGGGGCAAAGGGGGGGGACGGGGGGCAGTAGGGGGGGATGGGGGGCAGAGAGGCAACGGGGGTGCAGTGGGGGGGACGGGGGGGCAGGGGGGGGGACGGATGGACAGAGGGGGGGATGGGTGGGCAGAGAGGGGGATGGGCGGGACGGGGGCAGAGAGGGGGACGGGGGAAGAGGGGGGACGGGGGGGCAGAGGGGGGATGGGGGACAGAGGGGGGATGGGGGGGCAGAGGAGTGGCAGGGGGGAACAGGGAGCAGAGGGGGTGATGGGGGGGCAGAGGGGTGGGACGGGGGAAGGGGGGGTACGAGGGGGGATGGGGGGCAGAAGGGGGATGGGAGGGGGCAGGGGAGGATGGGGGGCAGAGGGAGGGGACGGGGAGGTAAGAGGGGATGACGGCGGGGTAAGAGGGGGGGACGGGGGGATAAGACGGGGGGACAGGGGGGCAGAGGGTGGGATGGGGGGGCAGAGGGGGGCAGTGGGGGACGGGGGGGCAGGGGGGGCAGAGGGGGAAGGCGGGGGGTTAAGGGGGGGATGAGAGGGGGCAGAGGGCGGGCACAGTGGGCAGAGGGGGGGACGGGAGGGTAAGAGGGGGTAACAGGTGGCAGAGGGGGGATGGCGGGGCTGAGGGGGGAACAGGGGGGGCAGGGGGGTTTGGGGGGCAGAGGGGGGACGTGGTGGTAAGAGGGCAGGGACGGGTGGGCAGAGGGGGGCAGAGGGGGGGACAGGGAGCAGAGGGGGTGACGGGGGTGATGGGGGGGCAGAGGTGGGGACAGGGGGGTAAGAGGGGGGACGGGGGGCAGAGGGGGGGACGGGGGGCAGAGGAGGGGACTGGGGGGGCAGAGGTGGGGACGAGGTGGGGACGGGGGGGTCAGAGGGGGAGGATGGGGAGGGCAGAGGGGAAGGACAGAGGGGGCAGAGGGGGAGGATGGGGAGGGCAGAGGGGGAGGACAGGGGGCAGAGGGGGAGGATGTGGGGGCAGAGGGGGAGGGCGGGGGGGCAGAGGGGTGGGGATGGGGGGGCAGGGGGGTACGGGGGGGCAGAGGCGGGATGGCGTGGACAGATGGGCAGGGGGGGGCAGGGTCGCAGAGTGGGGGGACGGGGAGCAGAGGGGGGGACGGGGGGGAACTGGGGGGGCAGAGTGGGGGTGGGGGGAATGGGGGGCAGAGCGGGGGGAAGTGGGGGGGACGGGGGGCAGGGGGGGGCAGAGGGGGGAACGGGGGGGGGGCAGAGGTGGTGGGACAGGGGGGCAGAGGCGGTTGGACAGGGGGGCAGAGATGGGGGACGGGGGGGACTGGGGGGCCGGATGGGCAGAGGGGGGGTTGGAGGGGGGACATGTGGGCAGAGGGGGGGACGGGCAGGACGGGGGGGCAAAGGTGGGGATGGGGGGGCAGAGTGGGGGACGGGGGGGCAGAGGGGTTGGACTGGGGGGGCAGAGGTGGGAGGGGGGCAGAGGGGGGGAGGGGGCAGAGGTGGGGGGAAAGGAGTGGGCAGAGGGGGGGATTGGGGACAGAGGGGGGGATGGGGGGCAGAGGGGGAGGACGGGGAGGGCAGAGCGGGAGGACGGGGGGGGCAGAGGGGGAGGATGGGGCGGGCAGTGGGGGGGACGGTGTCAGTGGGGGCCGGGACGGGGGGGCAGCGGGAAGATGGGGGTGGCAGGGGGGGTACGGGGGGGCCGAGGGGGGGACGGCGTGGACGGATGGGCACAGGGTGGGACGGAGGAGGGATGGGTGGGCAGAGGGGGGGACGGGCGGGATGGGAGGGCAGAGGGGGGACGGGGGGCCGAGGGGGTGACGGGGTCGCAGAGGGGGGGACCGGGAGCAGTGGGGGGAACGGGGAGCAGAGGGGGGGACAGGGAGCAGAGGGGGGATGGGTGGGCAGAGGCGGGGACTGGGGGGGCAGAAGGGGGGCAGGGGGGGACGGGGGCACAGAGGAAGGGCAGTGGGGGGGATGGGGGGCAGAGGAAGTGGGACGGGGGTGCAGAGGTGAGGGACGGGGGAGCAGAGGGGGGACGGATGGACGGAGGGGGGACGGATGGGCGGGGGGGTGGAGGGGGGATGGGTGGGCAGAGGGGGGGCGGGGGGGAAGGGGGGCGGGGGGGCAGAGGGGGAGCTGGGGGCGCAGAGGGGGAGGACGGGGGGGTCAGAGGGGGAGGACGGTGGGGTCAGAGGGGGAGGACGGGGCGCAGAGGGGGAGGACAGGGAGGGCAGAGCGGGAGGACGGGGGGGCAGAGGGGGAGGATGGGGGGGTGCATTGGGGGGGACAGGTGCGGCGGGGGACGGGACGGGGGGCAGGGGGGGTGCAGGGGTGGGGCGGGGGGCGGCGTGGACGGATGGGCAGAGGGGGGGACGGGGTGTGGCAGAGGGGGGGACGGGGAGCAGAGGGGGGAACGGGGAGCAGAGGGGGGAATGTGGAGCGGGGGGGACGGGGAGTTGAGGGGGGACAGGGGGGCAGAGTGGGGGACTGGGGGGTAGAGGAGGTGGGACGGGGTGCAGGGGGGGGACGGGGGGGCAGAGGGGGGGACGGGGGGGCAGAGGGGGGACGGATGGGCAGGGGGGACGGAGGGGGGCGGATGGGCAGAGGGGGGGGGGCGGAGGGGGGACGGCTGGGCAGAGGGGGGGGCGGAGGGGGACGGGTGGGCAGAGGGGGGACGGGCGGGAAGAGGTGGGGACAGGGGCCAGAGGGTGGTCGGGGGGGCAGAGGGGGGACGGTGGGCAGAGCGGAGGGACAGGGAGCAGAGGGGGTGATGGGGGGACGGGGGGGGTAAGAGGGGGGACAGGGGGGCAGAGGGGGGTGGGATGGGGGGCAGAGGGGGGTGGGATGGGGGGGCAGAGGGGGGTGGGACGGGGGGGCAGAGGGGGGGGGACAGAGGGGCAGAGGGGGGGATGGGGGGGCGGGGGGGTAAGAGGGGGGGACGGGGGGTAAGAGGGTGG
>NW_027593514.1:0-5000 GCF_964213995.1 Mustelus asterias
TGTACTGTTCTATGTTTCTAGAGAGACAGACAGAGAGAGGCAGTGGTGAGAGACAGATAGAGAGAGAGGACACAGAGAGAGACAAAGAGGTAGAGACACAGAGAGAAAGAGAGAGATATTCAGGCGCATCTGTCAAGAACTGAATTAAATATCTATATTGTAAAGAGTATCAAATGAATATTCAAATGATATTCTTGATATAAGATTGAGTCCTCTGCAGGGAACTAATTAAACATTTGGCATTTGACTATCATCAACTCTTACCATGTAGGGAATGCTTAATTCTTCTAATAAGTGTGAATGTTGTGGAAATATTAAATTCCCTTATTCCTGAGTGAAGTGTATCTGAAGTTTGACCTCTGATTGGTGAAACAGCCTGAAATTGTCCACTTGTCGAATTGTCGAGATGCTGGTTACATTTTCATACTGCTCACTGCCCGGGGTGTGTCACTCAGCACAGCGGGAGCGGGGGGGTAGGGGGGGGGGGCGTGAATCCTGAAGGCACAGGTAAGTTTAGACCCCTCTCCACTCTGGCCAGTCCCACCCGCTCCCTGAAATCGAACAACGTGGGGGTCCCAGGGGCATGAGCTTGTCAAACACTTGCTGGGAGAATTGAATCCCCCCCTTGGGCTATCTCCCGCCATCCCGGAGCTGCCCGCAGGCGACACAGGACACCTTTACTCATTGAAGTGAGGTCACTGTTGTAATATCAGAGACGCAGCATCCAGCCTAGGCACAGCAAGATCCCACACACAAGCAGTGCGACGATGACCCAGATCAATGTTTTTTATTTGGTGTGAGGGAAAAATATCGGCCCCAGGACACCGGAGAGAATCCGCCCCCCCCCTCCCCCCCGGCCATCTCCCCCCCCCCCCCCCCCCCCGGCCATCTCCCCCCCCCCCCCCTCCGGCCATCTCCCCCACCCCGGCCATCTCCCCCCCCCCCCCCCCCCCCACCCCGGCCATCTCCCCTCCCCCCCGGCCATCTCCCCCCCCACCCCGGCCATCTCCCCTCCCCCCCCCACCCCCACCCGGCCATCTCCCCCACCCCGGCCATCCCCCCCCGCCCCCCACCCCGGCCATCTCCCCCCACCCCCCCGCCCCGCCGCCCCCCCCCCCCCCCCCCCGGCCCGGCCATCTCCCACACAGTGACTGTGGGATCCTTCATACCCACCCCAAGAGGGCAGACAGAGCTTCGGCTTCATATATTCAACCCCGACTGGCACTGATGCCCATCACCCATTTCTACCTCCCTATCTCTGTAACATCCTCCAGCCCTACACCCCTCCCTATCTCTGTAACATCCTCCAGCCCCTACACCCCCTCTATCTCTGTAACCTCATCCAGCCCTACACTCTCCCTATCTCTGTAACCTCCTCCAGCCCCTACACCCCTCTCTACCTCTGTAACCTCCTCCAGCCCCTACACTCCTCCCTATCTCTGTAACCTCCTCCAGCCCCTACAATCCTCCCTATTTCTGTAACATCCTCCAGCCCCTACAATCCTCCCTATCTCTGTAACCTCCTCCAGCCCCTACACTCCTCCCTATCTCTGTAACCTCCTCCAGTACCTACACCCCTCCCTATCTCTGTAACGTCCTCCAGTCCCTACACCCCTCCCGGATCTCTGTAACCTCCTCCAGCCCCTACAATCCTCCCTATCTCTGTAACATCCTCCAGCCCCTACAATCCTCCCTATCTCTGTAACCTCCTCCAGCCCCGACAACCCTCCCTATCTCTGTAACATCCTCCAGCCCCTACACTCCTCCCTATCTCTGTAACCTCCTCCAGTCCCTGCACCCCTCCTTATCTCTGTAACCTCCTCCAGCCCCTACACTCCTCTCTATCTCTGTAACCTCCTCCAGTCCCTACACCCCTCCCTATCTCTGTAACCTCCTCCAGTCCCTACACCCCTCCCTATCTCTGTAACCTCCTCCAGCCCCTACACCCCTCCCTATCTCTGTAACATCCTCCAACCCCTACAATCCTCCCTATCTCTGTAACCTCCTCCATCCCCTACACCCCTCCCTATCTCTGTAACCTCCTCCAGTCCCTATACCCCTCCCGATCTCTGTAACCTCCTCCAGCCCCTACAATCCTCCCTATCTCTGTAACCTCCTCCAGCCCCTACACCGTCCCTAAGTCTGTAACCTCCTCCAGGCCCTACAACCCTCCCTATCTCTGTAACTTCCTCTGGACACTTTTGTATCTCTCCCCTCTCTCACCTTAAACCTATGCCCTCTAGTTTTAGACTCCCCTACCTTTGGGAAAAGATATTGACTATCGAGCTGATCTATGCCTCTCATTATTTTATAGACCTCTATAAGATCACCCCTCAGCCTCTCCTTATAACTCAATCCATCAAGTCCCAGTAGTATCCTAGTAAATCTCTTCTGCACTCTTTCTAGTTTAATAATATCCTTTCTATAGTAGGGTGACCAGAATTGCACACAGTATTCCAAGTGTGGCCTTACCAATGTCTTGTACAACTTCAACAAGACGTCTCAACTCCTGTATTCAATGTTCTGACCGATGAAACCAAGCATGCCGAACGCCTTCTTCACCACTCTGTCCACCTGTGTCTCCACTTTCAAGGAGCTATGAACCTGTACCCGAGATCGCTTTGTTCTGTAACTCTCCCTAATGCCCTACCATTAACTGAGTAAGTCCTGCCCTGGTTCAATCTACCAAAATGCATCACCTCGCATTTGTCTAAATTAACTCCATCTGCCATTCGTCAGCCACTGGCCCAATTGATCAAGATCCCGTTGCAATTGGAGATAACTTTCTTCACTGTCCACTATGCGACCAATCTTAGTGTCATCTGCAAACTTACTAACCATGCCTCCTATATTCTCATCCAAATCATTAATATAAATGACAAATAACAGTGGGCACAGCACTGATCCCTGAGGCACACCGCTGGTCACAGGCCTCCAGTTTGAAAAACAACCCTCTACAACCACCCTCTGGCTTCTGTCATCAAGTCTATTTTGTATCCATTTAGATACCTCACCCTGGATCCCGTAAGATTTAACCTTATGCAACAACCTACCATGCAGTACCTTGTCAAAGGCCTTGCTAAAGTCCATGTCGACAACATCAACTGCACTGTCCTCATCTACCTTCTTGGTTACCCCTTCAAAAAACTCCATCAAATTTGTGAGACATGATTTTCCACTCACAAAGCCATGCTGACTGTCCCTAATCAGTCCCTGCGTCTCTAAATGCCTGTAGATCCTGTCTACAGACTGTCCCCCCTCACCCCCTCCCCAATTACAGACTGTCCCCCTCACCCCCTCCCTCTGATTACAGACTGTCCCCCTTGCCCCTTCCCCCTGATTACAGACTGTCCCCTCACTCCCTCCCCCGATTACAGTGTCCCCCTCACCCCCTCCCCCGATTACAGACTGTCCCCCTCACCCCCTCCCCCGATTACAGACTGTCCCCCTCACCCTCTCCCCGATTACAGACTGTTCCCCTCACCCCCTCCCCCGATTACAGACTGTCCCCCTCACCCTCTCCCCGATTACAGACTGCCCCCCTCACCCCCTCTCCCGATTACAGACTGTCCCCCTCACCCCCTCCCCCGATTACAGACTGCCCCCCTCACCCCCTCCCCCGATTACAGACTGCCCCCCTCACCCCCTCCCCCGATTACAGACTGTCCCCCTCAATGCTCCGCCCCCCCCACCCTGGATTACAGAGTGCCCCATAGAGAGAGAGAGGGCAAGAAACATCCAAGAAACAGCCTCCCCTCAGCCTCCCCTCAGCCTCCCCTCGCCTCCCCCCTGCCTCCCCCCTGCCTCCCCCTGCCTCCCCCCTGCCTCCCCCCTGCCTCCCCCCTGCCTCCCCCCTGCCTCCCCCCTGCCTCCCCTCTGCCTCCCCTCTGCCTCCCCTCTGCCTCCCCTCTGCCTCCCCTCAACCTCCCCTCAGCCTCCGCTCAGCCTCCGCTCAGCCTCCCCTCAACCTCCCCCAACCTCCCCTCTGCCTCCCCTCAGTCTCCCCTCAGCCTCCCCTCAGCCTCCCCTCAGCCTCCCCTCAGCCTCCCCTCAGCCTCCCCCAACCTCCCCCAACCTCCCCTCTGCCTCCCCTCAGCCTCCCCTCAACCTCCCCTCAGCCTCCCCTCAGCCTCCCCTTTGCCTCCCCTCTGCCTCCCCTCAGCCTCCCCTCAGCCTCCCCCAACCTCCCCTCAGCCTCCCCTCAGCCTCCCCTCAACCTCCCTCAGCCTCCCCTCAGCCTCCCCTCAGCCTCCCCTCAGCCTCCCCTCTGCCTCCCCTCTGCCTCCCCTCTGCCTCCCCTCTGCCTCCCCTCTGCCTCCCCTCTGCCTCCCCTCAGCCTCCCCTCAGCCTCCCCTCAACCTCCCCTCAGCCTCCCCTCAGCCTCCCCTCAGCCTCCCCTCAGCCTCCCCTCAGCCTCCCCTCAGCCTCCCCTCAGCCTCCCCTCAGCCTCCCCTCAACCTCCCCTCAGCCTAAAATTGTGGCCCCTTGTTCCAGAATGTCCAACAAGAGGAAACATCCGCTCTACGTTAACCCTCCTTTAGCATCTTGCGTACCTCCTCCAGATAATCTGGTGAACTGGTGTGATGACATTAATCTCAAAACTCAACAAGTTTCTTCCCTGCTGCCGTCAGACTTTCGAAAGGACCTACCTCGCATTAAGTTGATCTTTCTCTATACCCTAGCTATGACTGTAACACTACATTCTGCACTCTCTCCTTTCCTTCTCTATGAATGGTATGCTTTGTCTGTATAGCGCGCAAGAAACAATACTTTTCACTGTATCCCAATACACGTGACAATAATAAATCGAATCAAATCAAATCTCTTCCTCAATTTCAACAAAACGAAGGAGATTTTCATCAACTTCAGGAAGCATAAAGGAGAACATGCCCCTACATCAGCGGGATGAAGTGGAAATGGTCGAGAGCCTCAGGTTTTTAGGTGTCCCTATCACCAACAACCTGTCCTGGTCCCCCCCATGCCGACACTATAGTTAAGAA
>NW_027593514.1:10000-31091 GCF_964213995.1 Mustelus asterias
CCCTCTCTCTGCATCTGTCTCTGTCTCTCTCTCTCTATCCCTCTATCGGGGGAGATTTGATAGAGGTGTATAAGATTTTGATGGGTATAGATAGAGTGAATGCAAGCAGGCTTTTTCCGCTGAGGCTGGGGGAGAAAAAAACCAGAGGGCACGGGTTAAGGGTGAAAGGAGAAAAGCTTAAAGGGAATATTAGGGGGGGCTTCTTCACGCAGAGAGTGGTGGGAGTGTGGAATGAGCTGCCGGATAAAGTGGTAAATGCGGGGTCACTTTTAACATTTAAGAAAAACTTGGACGGGTTCATGGATGAGAGGGGTGTGGAGGGTTATGGTCCAAGTGCAGGTCAGTGGGACTAGGCAAAAAATGGTTCGGCACAGACAAGAAGGGCCAAAAGGCCTGTTTCTGAGCTGTAATTTTCTATGGTTCTATGGTTCTACGATATACCTCTCTCACTCTTTAACCAATTTCCTCTCTCTCTCTATCTCGATATACCTCTCTCACTCTTTAACCAATTTCCTCTCTCTCTCTATCTCGATATACCTCTCTCACTCTTTAACCAATTTCCTCTCTCTCTCTATCTCGATATACCTCTCTCACTCTTTAACCAATTTCCTCTCTCTCTCTATCTCGATATACCTCTCTCACTCTTTCACCAATTTCCTCTCTCTCTCTATCTCGATATACCTCTCTCACTCTTGAACCAATTTCCTCTCTCTCTCTATCTCGATATATCTCTCTCACTCTCGAACCAATTTCCTCTCTCTATCTCGATATGTCTCTCTCACTCTCTACCTTGATCCAGAGACTGCAATGGCTACCCTCCTCACCCCTCCCTATCCCCTAGGGGTTAGAGGGAGAGTGGTCGGGTAGGGTTAGTGAGGAAGAGAGGGAGGGGGGGGGGAGAGGGAGGGGAAGAGGGAAGGAGTGGAGAGATGAGGAGGAGGGTGGGAGAGAGGGGAAGGGGAGAAGAGGGAGGGGGAGAGAGAGAGGGAAGGGGGGGGATAAAGTGAGAGAAAGAGGGTGAGGGAGAAGGAGAGAAGGAGCAGGGCGAGTGAGCATGGGGGAGGTGGAGAGAGTGAGTGGAGAGATATATAGATATATGGAGAGGTAGATTTTGTTTTTATCCATTCGTGGGACACGGGCGTCGCTGGTTGGGCTACAATTTCCTCTCTCTCTCTATCCATTTTTATCTCCATCACTCGGGCACGTATAAATCTCTCAATAATTATGGGGAGGCGATGGCCTTGTGGTATTATCGCTGGACTATTAATCCAGAAACCCAGCTCGTGTTCTGGGGACCTGGGTTCGAATCCCGCCACGGCAGTTAGTAGAATTTGAATTCAATTTAAAAAAAATCTGGAATTAAGAATCTACTGATAACCATTGTCGATTGTCGGGAAAATCCATCTAATGTCCCTTAGGGAAGGAAATCTGCCATCTTTACCCAGTCTGGCCTACATGTGACTCCAGAGCCACAGCAATGTGGTTGACTCTCAACTGCCCTCGGGCAACTAGGGATGGGCAATAAATGCTGGCCAGCCGGCGACCCCCGTGTCCCACAAATGGATAAAAACAAAATCTACCTCTCCATATATCTGTATATCTCTCCACTCACTCTCTCCACCTCCCCATGCTCACTCGCCCTGCTCCTTCTCTCTCACCCTCTTTCTCTCACTTTATCCCCCCCCTTCCCTCTCTCCATTCCTCCCTCTCTCTCTCTCCCCCTCCCTCTTCTCCCCTTCCCCTCTCTCCCACCCTCCTCCCCATCTCTCCACTCCTTCCCTCTTCCCCTCCCCCCCTCTTCCTCACTAACCCTACCCGACCACTCTCCCTCTAACCCCTAGGGGATAGGGAGGGGTGAGGAGGGTAGCCATTGCAGTCTCTGGATCAAGGTAGTTTGTCAGAGGTCAGTATTGTTAAGATTCTAGGGATCTCCATTGACCAGAAACTGAACTGGACCCAGCCAGATAGACACAGTGGCTCCCAGAGCAGGTCAGAGGCTGGGAATCCTGCGGAGAGTAACTCACCTCCTGACTCCCCCCAAAGGACACAAGTCAGGAGTGTGATGGAATACTCTCCCACTTGCCTGGATGGGTGCGGCTCCAACAACACTCAAGAAGCTTGACACCATCCAGGACAAAGCAGCCCCGCTTGATCGACACGCTAACCACAGACATTCACTCCCTCCACCCCCGACGCACAGTGACAGCCGTGTGTACCATCTACAAGATGCACTGCAGCATCTCACCAAGGCTCCTTAGGCAGCACCTTCCAAACCCACCACCTCTACCATCTAGAAGGACAAGGGCAGCAGATACCTGGGAACACCCCCACCTGGAGGTTCCCCTCCGAGTCACTCACCATCCCGACTTGGAAATTTTTTGGCCGTTCCTTCACTGTGGCTGGGGTCAAAATCCTAGGACTCCCTCCCTAACAGCACTGTGGGTGTACCTACACCTCAGGGACTGCGGCGGGTTCAAGATGGTGGCTCACCCACCACCTCCTCAAGGGGCAATTAGGGATGGGCAATAAATGCTGGACCCAGCGAGGGATGCCAATTCCCTGTATATGGGTGGCACAGTGGTTAGCTCTGCTGCCTCACAGCGCCGGGGACCTGGGTTCGATTCCCGGCTTGGGTCACTGTCTGTGTGGCGTTTGCACATTCTCCCCGTGTCTGCGTGGGTTTCCTCCGGGTGCTCCGGTTTCCTCCCAGTCTGAAAGACGTGCTGTTGGGTGCATTGGCCGTGCTAAATTCACCCTCAATGTACCCGAACAGGCGCCGGAGTGTGGCGACTGGAGGATTTTCACAGTAACTTCATTGCAGTGTTAATGTAAGCCTACATATGACACTGATAAAGAAACATAAAATTTTAAATTAAATTAAAGGAAGTCATGTTAAATTCTGTCTGCTCCAAAATGTTATGGCTTCATTAGTTTAAAGCAGATGTCACAACACTCCATGACCCAGAATCATAGAATCCCTACAGTACAAAAGGAGGCCATTCGGCCCATCAAGTCTGTACTGACCACAATCCCACCCTGGCCCTATTTCTGTGACCCCACATATTTATCCTGCTAATGCCAAGAACCGAGGGCCAATTTAGCATGGCCAATCAACGTAACCCACACATCTTCGGACTGTGGGAGGAAACCGGTGCACCCGGAGGAAACCCACGCAGACACGGGGAGAATGTGCAAACTCCACACAGACAGTGACCAAGGCTGGAATCGAACCCGGGTCCCTGGCAGTCTTCAAATTATGGCAAGATTCCTTGCCTGGTAAATACGTCATCACCTATAGGACCTACTGTATGTAGCAGCTCACTTGCCAGCGATTTTCTGCAGTGTCTGCGTGGTTTGTGATCAAGTTCGGAAACCCACCACTCTAACAGGGTTGTGAGAGGCGGTGGGGGAAGAGGAGGTTCAGGCAGTGGGGGAGATACGAGGCCAGGGCTGGAGTTAGGCGTGATGCACGAACAACATCTCTCCCTTGCTTTGCAGATCTGGAGGAGCTGAATGGCCAGTACTGTTTGGGTTGCTTGCATATGCTCAACGACTTCAAGTGTAACAGAACCGGAGTCGTTCACTGCAAAGGGAGTCAGACCAAGTGCGGGAGCCTCAGGAGCGTCCACAAAAAGGGTACGTAAAAAGACTCTGCCTTCCACCGCAAGAACGGAACATGGCTTTAATAGAAGGTCTCTGTCGGAGGGTCCCTGGCGCAGTGGGTAGCCTCCTAGTGAAGGAAGGAAGGGGCAATCGTAACGTAGCCAATCAGGTTGTGTGCCTGTGCCGATGAATGTAAGGTTATCCACTTTGGTAGAAATAATAGGAAGACAGATTATTATCTGAATGGGTGCAAATTGAGAGAGGTGGATACTCAACAAGACCTTGGAGTCTTCCTGCATCAGTCGCTGAAAGTAAGCGTGCAGATACAGCAGGCAACAAAGAAGGCAAATGGTATGTTAGAATCATACAATCCTATAGTGCAGAAGGAGGCCATTCAGGCTATCAAGTCCGCACTGACCACAATCCCACCCAGACTCTATCCCCGTAACCCTATCCATTTACCCTGCTAGTCCCCCTGACACTAAGGGGCAATTTAGCATGGCCAATCCACATAACCAGATCATCTTTGGACTGTGGGAGGAAAGCGGAGCACCCGGAGGAAACCCACTCAGACACGGGGAGAACGTGCAGACTCCACACATGCAGTGACCCAAGTCGGGAATCGAACCCGGGTCCTTGGCGCTGTGAGGCAGCAGTGCTAACCACTGTGCCACTGTTTTGTTCTTCATAGCGAGAGGATTTGAGAATAGGGATAGGGATATTTTACTGCAATTGTACAGGGCGTTGGTGAGGCCACATCTGGAGTATTGTGTGCAGTTTTGGTACCCTTATCCGTGGAAGGATGTCCTTGCTATAGAGGGAGCTCAGCAAAGGTTTACCAGGCTGATTCCTGAGATGGCAGGTCTGTCACAGGAGAAGAGACTAAGTCAGTTAGGATTATACTTAGACAAGTGAGAGGGGATTTCAGAGGAATTTATAAATTCTAACTGGGTTAGACAGGGTGGATTCAGAAAGAATGTTCCCGATGGTGGGGGAGTCCAGAACTAAGGGTCATGGTTTGAGGATAAGGGGTAAACCTTTTAGAACTGTTATTTGTCATTTATATTAATGATTTGGATGAGAATATAGGGGGCATGGTTAGTAAGTTTGCAGATGACACTAAGATTGGTGGCATAGTGGACAGTGAAGAAAGTTATCTCGGATTGCAACGAGATCTTGAACAATTGGGCCAGTGGGCTGACGAAGGGCAGATGGAGTTTAATTTAGGTAAATGCGAGGTGATGCATTTTGGTAGATTGAACCAGGGCAGAACTTACTCAGTTAATGGTAGGGCGTTGGGAAGAGTTACAGAACAAAGAGGGGTACATGTTCATAGCTCCTTGAAAGTGGAGTCACAGGTGGACAGAGTGGTGAAGAAGGCATTCGGCATGCTTGGTTTCATCGGTCAGAACATTGAATACAGGAGTTGGGACATCTTGTTGAAGTTGTACAAGACATTGGTAAGGCCACACTTGGAATACTGTGTGGAATTCTGGTCACCCTATTATAGAAAGGATATTATTAAACTAGAAAGAGCGCAGAAGCGATTTACTAGGATGCTACCGGGATTTGATGGTTTGAGTTTTAAGGAGAGGCTGGATAGACTGGGACTTTTTTCTCTGGAGCGCGAAGGCTGAGGGGTGACCTTATAGAGGTCTATAAAATAATGAGGGGCACAGATCAGCTGGATAGTCAATATCTTTTCCCAAAGGTAGGGGAGTCTAAAACTAGAGGGCATAGGTTTAAGGTGAGAGGGGAGAGATACAAAAGGGTCCAGAGGGGCAATTGTTTCACACAGAGGGTGGTGAGTGTCTGGAACAAGCTGCCAGAGGCAGTAGTAGAGGCGGGTACAATTTTGTCTTTTAAAAAGCATTTAGAGAGTTACATGGGTACGATGGGTATAGAGGGATACTGGCTAAACGCAGGCAATTGGGATTAGCTTCAGTGTTTAAAAAAAAAGGGTGGCATGGACAAGTTGGGCCGAAGGGCCTGTTTCCATGCTGTAAACCTCTCCGAATCTATGACTCCAACTGAGGTGAGGAGAAATTTCTTCACCCAGAGGGTGGTGAATGTGTGGAATTCACTCCCACAGAAAGTAGTTGAGGCCAAAATGTTGTGTGATTTCAAGAAGAAATTAGATTTAGCTCTTGGGGCTAAAGGGATCAAGGGATATGGGGAGAAGGACAGATCAGGATGTTGAATTTGATGATCAGCCATGATCAGAATGAATGGTGGAGCAGGCTCGAAGGGCCAAACGGTCGACTCCTGCTTCTAGTTTCAATGTGCCAGTGTGTACGTCTGTCCAATATGGATAGAGGTTAAAGGTCAGAGAGTGCCTTGGTGAACCGGGCTGCAGACAGCAATGGCTGACCACTGGCAGGACCTGGTCAAGCATAACCAGGGCTCACAGTCTGAGGATTCGGGGTAGACCATTTAGGACGGAGCTGAGGAGACATTTCTTCACCCAGAGAGTGGTGAGCCTGTGGAATTCATTACCACAGGAAGTAGTTGGTGCCAAAACATTGAATGTATTGAAGAGGCGGCTGGATATAGCACTTGGGGCGAATGGGATCAAAGGTTATGGGGAGAAAGCAGGATTAGGCTATTGAGTTGGACGATCAGCCATGATCGTAATGAATGGCGGAGCAGGCTCGAAGGGCCGAATGGCCTCTTCCTGCTCCTATCTCCTATGTTTCTATAATAGTGGACGATTCCAGGGGGAGTCCCTGTTCAGTCATGACCCCCCTTCGACCCACCCCCAGGGGCATGGTGCCTAAAGGGGCATCTTCAAAACAACACATCCCCAAGGGGTCTCACTGGACTGACCTACAAATAACATCTGACCCTCAGGTGTCAGTGACAGGCGACAAAAGGCTCGGTCAAAGAGATTGGATCTGAAGGGAGGACTTCACTGAGGAGAGAACAAACAAGAGAGATAGTGCAGCACTCCCTCAGTACTGACCCTCTGACAGTGCAGCACTCCCTCAGCACTGACCCTCTGACAGTGCGGCACTCCCTCAGCACTGACCCTCTGACAGTGCGGCACTCCCTCAGCACTGACCCTCTGACAGTGCGGCACTCCCTCAGTACTGACCCTCTGACAGTGCGGCACTCCCTCAGTACTGACCCTCTGACAGTGCGGCACTCCCTCAGTACTGACCCTCTGACAGTGCGGCACTCCCTCAGTACTGACCCTCTGACAGTGCGGCACTCCCTCAGTACTGACCCTCTGACAGTGCGGCACTCCCTCAGCACTGACCCTCTGACAGCGCGGCACTCCCTCAGCACTGACCCTCTGACAGTGCGGCACTCCCTCAGCACTGACCCTCTGACAGTGCAGAATGCCAACATTCCCAGCTGTCCTGATGGAATTTCAACACAATGTAATTCCAAAGGATTTGATGTCAGATGTTCCTCCTCTTGTTGCGAAAGTCTTCAAACATGGCAATGTCTCGGGGCGGGGCTGTTTCTAAACTCGCTCCCTGCTCCAGCTGCGTTGAGGGAGTTGGCGGATTAGAAGGGGAGGTGGGGGCCGGGAGAGGAGGCTTAAACAACACTGGGTCCAAGAGGACGAGAAAGGTTACGCTGGCATTGAATCTCTCCTTCTCTGTGCTAGATGGCCACAACATTACCATTGACTTCCAAGGATGTGTCTCCGAATCCGTTTGTTTGCTGGTCTCCACCAAGATTATCTTCGGGGCGGAAACTGGGAAGCAGTTTGAGTGCTGCGATGGGCATCTCTGCAATGGAAGTTCCCGGCTCGAGTCTGTCCCTGTGGCGTTGCTGGTCCTGTGTCTGTATCTCCTCGTCTCTAACAACAACTGACATTTGTATCGTGTAGCGGAAGGGTGGCACCGTTACCTTTGCATCTTTCTGCATGTCATTACCGATCGGCCATTTTGACATTATTTATTGGTAACACCTGCCGGGGTTCAGTGTTGTATGTCGGACAAATGAACGGACAGCAGTGGGGAGTGTGTGGCGGGAACTCACCGGAGGCCAGAGGGGAGGGCGATACTGACTGGTGAGTCAGATTTGTACGAGTTGACATGGGCCACCCTCCCTCTCCCAATACTCAAAAGTCTTGACTCCCATCGCTCGCCCAGCACCACTGGAAACAGAAGAACAGGAGAGGCCATTCAGCCCCTCCATCCTGTTCCCCCGTCAACGCTCTCACCCCAGAAAATGCTTCCTTTTTAAATGCGAAGACTCTAGAAATTTTTGTCCTTTTTTTTGAAAAAAGGCACCCCCCCGCAACCCCCCTCCCCGAAAGGACACTGCTGTTCCTGGAAGAGACAACATTCTCAGGAGAAAAGGTACTTAAGCAGTTTTAATGGCGCGGAATATGTCTTAACCCTGGAGGGCCATTCACAAGAGGGTCACCTGAGAGGGCAAAAAAAGATGCATCAATGATACGTTGCAAAACTGTCTTCAGAAGCTCGTTTTGGTTTCACTTTGGAGACAGAAGTGTTGAAATGGTGATACAAAGATATGAGTTGCCCAGGTTTGAGATCCAGTCCCCCGACAGGGAACAAATGGAGGTGGCCCCGTAGTCACTCCACATCTGGAAGCGACTGACCGGCAGTGATTGGCAATAGACCCCGCAAGCATCTCAAGAACACTGCCAATGATCCTTTTCCCTTCGAACCATTAACCAGCTACACCTTGTGACGAACCCCTCTGTTCCATTCAATTTTTTGGTGCGTAGGTGGGTGAGAGTGAGGTTTTTTCGACAGAGTATTTATTATACTTCCATATTATACTTCCGAATATCAAGTGTTTTGCTTCTCTGCTGGACAAGTCTGGCTTTGTAATAAACATGTTATCCTTGTGGTTTACTGAAGCACTTTAGGGGTTGAGTAGTCATTCCAAGGTCAATTGGGGTCCGGCTAAGTCTCAGATGTGAAGGAATTATTTGAATATGTTTTGTAATCTAGGGTTGTGTTTTCCAACTGCGATCACCCCAACACATCGTTGGACACTAAGGGGCAATTTAGCATGGCCAATCCACCTAACCTGCACATCTTTGGACACTAAGGGACAATTTAGCATGGCCAATCCACCTAACCTGTGCATCTTTGGACACTAAGGGGCAATTTAGCATGGCCAATCCACCTAACCTGCACATCTTTGGACACTAAGGGGCAATTTAGCACAGCCAATCCACCTAACCTGCACATCTTTGGACACTAAGGGGCAATTTAGCACAGCCAATCCACCTAACCTGCACATCGTTGGACACTAAGGGACAATTTAGCATGGCCAATCCACCTAACCTGTGCATCTTTGGACACTAAGGGACAATTTAGCATGGCCAATCCACCTAACCCACACATCTTTGGACTGTGGGAGGAAACTGGAGCACCCGGAGGAAACCCACGCAGACATGGGGAGATCGCGCAGATTCCGCACAGTGACCCAAGCCGGGAATTGAACCCAGGTCCTTGGCATTGTGACGCAGCAGTGCTAACCACTGTGCCACCGTGCCGCCCACATTTACCAGCACTTGGACTTTGCCTTGTACTTGCTGCCTAACTAGTTTTTTTCGCCAGTTCCAGCCTGACCTGCCAGTTCTTACGTCCTGTACCCCAGCTTGGGTAAAGATGAATGCCTCTCGCTGTGTTTTCCCAATCACCTTCTCTTCCTGCCGACCTTCCAGGACCTGTTCTTCTCCCCCTCTGCCCTTCCCCGTACTGGGCCACTCATCGCGCAAATCCCCTTGCCCCCTTGCCCTTCCCCAGAATGCATCACAGACAAAGTGTCCATCATCACCAAATCCTCAGGGCCAATCACATCCTTCCTTGCTGGAGGGATGGAGTTTAAAAACAGCGAGGTTATGTTGCAGCTGTATAAGGTGCTGGTGAGGCCACACCGGGAGTACTGTGAACAGTTTTGGTCTACTTACTTGAGAAAGGATATACTGGCACTGGAGGGGGTGCAGAGGAGATTCACTAGGTTGATTCCGGAGTTGAAAGGGTTGGCTTATGAGGAGAGAGTGAGCAGACTGGGGCTGTACTCATTGGAATTCAGAAGAATGAGGGAAGATCTTATAGAAACGTATAAGATTATGAAGGGAATAGACAAGATAGAAGCAGGAAAGTTGTTTCCACTGGCAGATGAAACTAGAACTAGGGGGCATGGCCTCAAAATAAGGGGGAGCAGATTTAGGACTGAGTTGAGGAGGAACTTCTTCACCCAAAGGGTTGTGAATCTGTGGGATTCCCTGCCCAATGAAGCAGTTGAGGCTACCTTATTGAATGTTTTTGAGGCAAGGATCGATAAATTTTTGAAGGGTAAAGGAATTAAGGGTTATGGGGAGCGGGCGGGTAAGTGGAGCTGAGTCCATGAAAAGATCAGCCATGATCTTATTGAATGGCGGAGCAGGCTCGAGGGACCAGATGGCCTTCTCCTGCTCCGAGTTCTTATGTTCAGGTCATTCCTGTTTCCGGCCATCGGGTGTGTGAAGCACCATCACGACATCCTTGGCCCTGAGTGAGTTATTCATTCGAGATGAAACAACATGGCTGGATCTGCAAGATGTCTCACTGAGTAAGGCATACCGGGTACCCCTGCGGTAGGTCCACACGCGTGGCACTATTGACGATTCGGCTGGGAGGGGGGGGGGTCGGAGCACTGGTGTGCAGACACACAAATGGAGACCCCCGCCCCCCTGCCAGAGGCAGCCAGGGTCAGGAGCCAGTTCGTCACGGTCAGGGACTACTTGTGCAAAAGATCGGGTGAGATCAAAAGGGGTCATCTTGGTTTGGGTCAAGGATTACGGAACTGAGGTGGGGGCTGAATGGGGCCTCCTCCTGTTCCTGTGTAACAGGCTCGAGGGGGGCTGAATGGGGCCTCCTCCTGTTCCTGTGTAACAGGCTCGAGGGGGGCTGAATGGGGCTCCTCCTGTTTCTGTGTAACAGGCTCGAGGGGGGCTGAATGGGGCCTCCTCCTGTTCCTGTGTAACAGGCTCGAGGGGGGCTGAATGGGGCCTCCTCCTGTTCCTGTGTAACAGGCTCGAGGGGGCTGAATGGCCTCCTCCTGTTCCTGTGTAACAGGCTCGAGGGGCTGAATGGGGCCTCCTCCTGTTCCTGTGTAACAGACTCGAGGGGCTGAATGGGGCCTCCTCCTGTTCCTGTGTAACAGGCTAGAGGGGAGGGGCTGAATGGCCTTCCCTCGTTGCATGTGGTTTCAATAAAAACTCGAAACCTTGACAATGCTCCAAGTTGACTTGTCCAATTGCCTAACACATGACATAACGAGCTGAAAATACCATTTTCTCCACACTTTCCAAATACTTCGCCAGTGCTTGTAACTTGACTCAGGCTAATGATGGATTCTGGATTCGAGTATTTTGAATCTACGTCAATTTAACACTCATTATTAGAAAAGAGAAATTCTCATCGAGGTAAACCAGACAGAACTCTGCAAGAACATTCAGAATTGCTGACTTAATTCCCAACAGGCGACACGTGGTTTACAACTCATTGCAGCGAAATGGGACGTCACCAGATATCTCCCAAGCTCATGAGCAGAAGCCCCATGTAAAAGAACGGAGTCCAAAATCCAGCCGTCCTGTCAGAGGGTCAGTGCTGAGGGGGCGCCGCCCTGTCAGAGGGTCAGTGCCTCTGCCCCTCCTCCTGCCCTTCTCTCTCACTCACACTCCCTGCCCCTCCCTCTCACTCCCTGCCCCTCCCTCTCCCTCACTCTCCCTGCCCCTCCCTCTCACTCACTCTCCCTGCCCCTCCCTCTCACTCACTCTCCCTGCCCTTCCCTCTCACTCACTCTCCCTGCCCCTCCCTCTCACTCACTCTCCCTGCCCCTCCCTCTCACTCACTCTCCCTGCCCCTCCCTCTCACTCACTCTCCCTGCCCCTCCCTCTCACTCACTCTCCCTGCCCTTCCCTCTCACTCACACTCCCTGCCCTTCCCTCTCACTCACACTCCCTGCCCTTCCCTCTCTCACTCTCCCTGCCCCTCCCTCTCACTCACTCTCCCTGCCCTTCCCTCTCACTCACTCTCCCTGCCCTTCCCTCTCACTCACTCTCCCTGCCCTTCCCTCTCACTCACTCTCCCTGCCCCTCCCTCTCACTCACTCTCCCTGCCCTTCCCTCTCACTCACACTCCCTGCCCTTCCCTCTCACTCACACTCCCTGCCCTTCCCTCTCTCACTCTCCCTGCCCCTCCCTCTCTCTCTCCCTGCCCCTCCCTCTCACTCACTCTCCCTGCCCCTCCCTCTCACTCACTCTCCCTGCCCTTCCCTCTCACTCACTCTCCCTGCCCTTCCCTCTCACTCACTCTCCCTGCCCTTCCCTCTCACTCACTCTCCCTGCCCTTCCCTCTCACTCACTCTCTGCCCCTCCCTCTCACTCACTCTCTGCCCCTCCCTCTCACTCACTCTCTGCCCCTCCCTCTCACTCACTCTCTGCCCCTCCCTCTCACTCACTCTCTGCCCCTCCCTCTCACTCACTCTCTGCCCCTCCCTCTCACTCACTCTCCCTGCCCTTCCCTCTCACTCACTCTCTGCCCCTCCCTCTCTCTCTGCCCAGTCTCGGGATCAGATTGTGTCTGAGTGTCACTCCTGTCGATCCGCTTGGGGTATTTTCCCCACATTGAAGACGCTACATAAACCTTGGTCAGTGCTGAGCACCGCACTGACGAGTGCATCGCCTCGGGAGGGCAGCTCGTTGTAGACGGGTTGTCCATGTGTCACCGCTCCCTGCTGGTGAGTGCATGGTACTGCATCATGGGCAGGAAGGAGTCATAACGAGGTCATTGGAAATGGGGACATGTCATTGGTGAGTTATCATCATGTGATATCCTGGAGGGTGAGATATCTCAGGGTTGGTCTGACAGACATTACCCAGAAACTGCTTCACAAACTGGGTAATAACGCAAGAAAATAGACGGGGGCCGGAACAAACCACCAACTATCATAACAGAAAAACCACATATTACAATAACAAACAATCCATGAACAACCATACAATTGTGAAACATTTCAGAGGCATCGCCTTCCAGAGCTTCGCCCATCAACATTGGAAACGTGTTCACAGCCAATCACAGTTCACTGGCGGTCCATCAGGTCAGTGGAGGAGATGATCGCACAGCAAGATCCCATCATAGCATAGCAGCTTCCATTCCAACTTCACCCTGCTCCCCACGATCGTCCATTCCCCACCAATGATGAGCCAAAGGGGACGCGATTGCTTTCCAAATAATTTCCTTCCCATTCACTCCCACTGTACACAATCCCAGTGGATCAAATCCCTTCCCATTCACTCCCACTGTACACAATCCCAATGGATCAAATCCCTTCCCATTCACTCCCACTGTACACAATCCCAATGGATCAAACCCCTTCCCATTCACTCCCACTGTACACAATCCCAGTGGATCAAATCCCTTCCCATTCACTCCCACTGTACACAATCCCAATGGATCAAACCCCTTCCCATTCACTCCCACTGTACACAATCCCAGTGGATCAAATCCCTTCCCATTCACTCCCACTGTACACAATCCCAATGGATCAAATCCCTTCCCATTCACTCCCACTGTACACAATCCCAATGGATCAAATCCCTTCCCATTCACTCCCACTGTACACAATCCCAGTGGATCAAATCCCTTCCCATTCACTCCCACTGTACACAATCCCAATGGATCAAATCCCTTTCCATTCACTCCCACTGTACACAATCCCAATGGATCAAATCCCTTCCCATTCACTCCCACTGTACACAATCCCAGTGGATCAAATCCCTTCCCATTCACTCCCACTGTACACAATCCCAATGGATCAAATCCCTTTCCATTCACTCCCACTGTACACAATCCCAATGGATCAAATCCCTTCCCATTCACTCCCACTGTACACAATCCCAATGGATCAAATCCCTTCCCATTCACTCCCACTGTACACAATCCCAATGGATCAAATCCCTTCCCATTCACTCCCACTGTACACAATCCCAGTGGATCAAATCCCTTCCCATTCACTCCCACTGTACACAATCCCAATGGATCAAATCCCTTCCCATTCACTCCCACTGTACACAATCCCAGTGGATCAAATCCCTTCCCATTCACTCCCACTGTACACAATCCCAATGGATCAAATCCCTTCCCATTCACTCCCACTGTACACAATCCCAGTGGATCAAACCCTTTCCAAATATTGGACGTCACATCATGAGATGAACCCACAATGCTTTGTTGTCACATTTGCATGCGCTGTCACGTGGCCACGGAGAGACACCAGGCCCTGATTGAGAGCCGGGGGCCCATGGCTGGTTCCACCCACACACCTCACCCCGAAATGGAACTGAGGCAAATCGGAGAGGCCCTGGCACCACACAGGCCACACGCAGCTCGGGGGAGCGATGGGATGATTCGAGCACCAAGTTCCCTTCAGCTTCAGGGTACACTATATCTAGTTTTGGGGTTGCCCGTGGAAACCAAGGCAGAGAGAGTGTTTGAACAAAGTGATACGTTCTCTTTAACAATTTAAATATATTAAAAATTAATATCGATCGCAAAATTTACATCAGAGATTCAAAGGATGCATCAGCTTGAATGACCTTTCACCCGAGTCCATAACTACTCTTGGATGGGTACGATATTACCTCAGGGTGAACTGGACAGCCCCTTCCCAGGAGTGAGAGTCAAGGTGGACTCCAATCCCACACGGTTCCAGACATGAGGTCCGATTCCGGATCTTCGCAAAGGCCAAGAGGACATTGGGTTCAAATTGGCCAGTTGCATGTTTGGATTGGAAGATTCATTGGATCAGGATGTGGTCTGGGGAAGAATCCATTCACTATTCCTGCCAACCCCTGTCGTACCAGACACGAGTACTCAGCACAGGTACAGCACGGGGTTAGATACAGAGTAAAGCTCCCTCCACACTGCCCCATCAAACACTCCCAGGACAGGTACAGCACGGGGTTAGATACAGAGTAAAGCTCCCTCCACACTGTCCCCATCAAACACTCCCAGGACAGGTACAGCACGGGGTTAGATACAGAGTAAAGCTCCCTCTACACTGTCCCCATCAAACACTCCCAGGACAGGAACAGCACGGGGTTAGATACAGAGTAAAGCTCCCTCTACACTGTCCCCCATCAAACACTCCCAGGACAGGTACAGCACGGGGTTAGATACAGAGTAAAGCTCCCTCTACACTGTCCCCCATCAAACACTCCCAGGACAGGTACAGCACAGGGTTAGATACAGAGTAAAGCTCCCTCTACACTGTCCTCATCAAACACTCCCAGGACAGGTACAGCACAGGGTTAGATACAGAGTAAAGCTCCCTCTACACTGTCCCCATCAAACACTCCCAGGACAGGTACAGCACGGGGTTAGATACAGAGTAAAGCTCCCTCCACACTGTCCCCATCAAACACTCCCAGGACAGGTACAGCACGGGGTTAGATACAGAGTAAAGCTCCCTCTACACTGTCCTCATCAAACACTCCCAGGACAGGTACAGCATGGGGTTAGATACAGAGTAAAGCTCCCTCTACACTGTCCCCATCAAACACTCCCAGGACAGGTACAGCACGGGGTTAGATACAGAGTAAGGCTTCCTCTACACTGTCCCCCATCAAACACTCCCAGGACAGGTACAGCACGGGGTCAGATACAGAGTAAAGTTCCCTCTACACTGTCCCCATCAAACACTCCCAGGACAGGTACAGCACGGGGTTAGATACAGAGTAAAGCTCCCTCTACACTGTCCCCATCAAACACACCCAGGACTGGTATAGTTTGTGGTATCTTCACTGCTGTCATTTGGATATTCCCAGGACAAAATTCCCTTGCGTCAAATTTCTCAGAATTCGCTTAAGCAAAGTGCTGCACCCGCCACCAATGCAGTATGTTATTGGACAGAAGTCTAAGGATAACATGTGCAATCAGGCAGTTACTACATTCAGTTTCCCTGTTTGGCCAACAGGGGGATAAAGTCAGTCAGCACAAACATTTTTCACAAAAGAAATTCACAATTAAACTCAAAGCGACCTTCCTCCGTCAAAGCTCACAGCATCTTTGAACAGTTCGCTGCAAGGACCCAGGATTGCGTGGATTTCAGAGCAGTTTCTCAATCTGGAGGCTTGTTGGATTAAACTGATGCAGCACAACAAAGATTGAGAGACCCAAAGACCACCCTCACCATTTTATATTGAGCTTTGTCGCTGCCATCTTGAGTGTACCAGCTCTCAGTGGAGCTGAGGCCACCATCTTGAGTGTACCAGTTCAAAATCTGTGCCAGTGGCACTGCAGCTGCCATCTTGAGTGTACCAACTCTAATATCAGTGCAAGTGGTGCTGAGGCCACCATCTTGAGTGTACCAGCTCTAATGTTCATTTGAAGCCACCATCTTGAGTGTACCAGCTCTAATGTTCATTTGACGCCACCATCTTGAGTGTATCAGCTCTAATATGTGTAAAAGCACTGTCAAAGCCACCATTTTGAGTATACCAGCACAAATGTCCATTTGAAGCCACCATCTTGAGTGTACCAGCTCTACTTATGGGCATCAGTGCCCCCAAAGCCACCATCTTGAGTGTACTAGCAACCAATTCCCGTAAATGTCAGTACACGCAAGCAGCAGCATCCCCTCAGGAACTTCTGAGAAACATCGGAGATCTGGATTGAGAAAACATCTTTTAGCTCTGAATAGAACCTGATGGAGCTTCAGAAAAAAACAAGACCACCTTCGGACAGGCCTCGGTCCGATGGTTTGCTGAGGTTGGTACCGAGTGGGCATTGTCGGGTGAGGTGGGTTCGAGGTGCGGGTAACTGCGGAGATGCCGTTACTCTGGATGGCGGCAGATCCCTCAAAACTGGACGCCCCCCTCCATCGCCGTGAGGATAACTTCCATCCAAATTCTCAGGGAGACGTCGGTGGGGGCCACGAGGTAGTAAAGTCTGTCGTAGGTCTTCAGGCAGAAAGTCAAAGGAGGGTTCGGACTCTGGGTCGAGGAGGTAGAAAACAAAGAGATTAAACTTGGGAGGGAGGGGTGGATGGAGCCTGGGTTTTGAGTACAGGGGACAAGACAACAAAATTGTACCGTCAACATATTCAGAAACGATACCCTCTTTCGAAGGGCGGACAGAGACCATTCATCCCATCGTGTCGGTGTCACCTCTCGAGAGCCACTCAACCTACACCCAACACCCCATCTTCTCCCACCTCCCCCCGAGCTCTGCACATTCTCCCTCTTCAAGTTAATGATCCAAATCCCTTTGGAAATCTTCGATTGAATCTGCCTCCCCACACTTTCTCAGTCAACGCGTACCTGATCCGATCCCCTCGCTGGACGATAGGAGTTTCTCCTCGTGGCAGAACCCCTAAGAGTATTGATGGGCAGAGGGATCTGGGTGTACAGGTACACAGGTCACTGAAAGTGGCAACGCAGGTGGAGAAGGTAGTCAAGAAGGCATACGGCATGCTTGCCTTCATCGGCCGGGGCACTGAGTTTTAAAATTGGCAAGTCATGTTGCAGTTTTATAGAACCTTAGTTAGGCTGCACTTGGAATATAGTGTTCAATTCTGGTCGCCACACTACCAGAAGGATGTGGAGGCTTTGGAGAGGGTACAGAAAAGATTTACCAGGATGTTGCCTGGTATGGAGGGCATTAGCTATGAGGAGAGGTTGGAGAAACTTGGTTTGTTCTCACTGGAACGACGGGGGGTTGAGGGGCGACCTGATAGAAGTCAACAAGATTATGAGGGGCATCGACAGAGTGGATAGTCAGAAGCTTTTTCCCAGGTAGAAGAGTCAATTACTCGGGGGCATAGGTTTAAGGTGCGAGGGGCAAGGTTTAAAGGAGATATACAGAGGGTGGCAGGTGCCTGGAACTCGTTGCCGGGAGGGGTAGTGGAAGCGGATACGGTAGTGACTTTTAAGGGGTGTCTTGATAAATACATGAACAGGATGGGAATAGAGGGATATGGTCCCTGGAAGGGTAGGGGGTTTTAGTTCAGTCGGGCAGCATGGTCGGTACAGACTTGGAGGGCCGAAGGGCCTGTTCCTGTGCTGTAATTTTCTTCGTTTTTGTGCCTCCATCATTTCATCAGCCAATCACCTTCAATCTGTGTCCCCTCTCTCTGGTTCCCCATCCCTCCACCATTGGGAAGAGTTACTCCCTCACCACTCCATCCCAGAGCCCCCCCCCGCGAAATTGATCACCCCGATCAGATCTCCCCCTTCTCTTCCCCTGGGGAGAACAATCCCAGATTCTCCACTCGATCCATGTCACTGATCCCTGGAACTGTTCTCGACAATCTTTTCCGCGCTCTCTCCAATGTGTTCACATCCTTTCTATAATGTGGTGCCCGGAACTGTACACAATATTGAGGTCTAACTAGGTTCTTGTCGAAGTTCAGTTTACCCTCCTTGCTGTTGTATTCTGTGTCCCTATTAATAAAGCCCAGGATACTGTCAGCTTTATTAACTGCTCTCTCCACCTGTCCTGCCACCTTCAATAATCTTTTTTTTTTATTCATTCGTGGGACACGGGCGTCGCTGGCTGGTCCAGCATTTATTGCCCATCCCTAGTTGCCCGAGGGCAGTTGAGAGTCAACCACATTGCTGTGGCTCTGGAGTCACATGTAGGCCAGACCGGGTAAGGACAGCTGATTTCCTTCCCTAAAGGACATTACTGACCCAGATGGGTTTTTGCGACAATCGACAATAGTTTCATGGTCATCAGTAGATTCTAAATTTGAGAAATCTTTGATTGAATTCAAATTCCACCATCTGCCGTGGTGGGATTCGAACCCGGGTCCCCAGAGCGTTGGCTGAGTTTCTGGATTAATAATCTGGCGATAATACCACTAAGGCCATCGCTTCCCCCCACACACCCGGCTCCCTCTGCACCCCTTCTGAATTGAACCCCATATTTTTCATTGTCTCGCCATGTTTTTCCGACCAGAATAAATCATCTCACACGTCTCCACATTAAACTGCGTCTGCCAACTCTCTGCCCACTCCCCCAACCTCACCATGTCCCTCTGACGTTCTGCACTGTCCTCTTCGCTGTTTGCAATACTTCCAAATATCATCCCCCTCGACACATCGTCTCTGTTACCCCGTTTGTCTATCTCTGATCAGACTGCCTCTCCTGGGTCACTATTTTGGCCGATCCTTATTTACAGAGTAGTGGGGGTGTGGATGAGGGAGCAGAGAGTCAAACATTTACCTTCGGAGCTCTCCGTAAGTGATCAAAATAAACCTCCTCGATAGCCTGGAAATAGATCACGCCTTTCAGCTTCGCTTCCCCTTTATCTGGGGATGGGAGAGGATGGAATCAGTGATAGAGTAACACCCTCAAAATACACTCACTCCCTCCCCGATCTTCAACATTCACCGCACTGTCAGAGGGTCAGTACTGAGGGAGTGCCGCACTGTCAGAGGGTCAGGACTGAGGGAGTGCCGCACTGTCAGAGGGTCAGTACTGAGGGAGTGCCGCGCTGTCAGAGAGTCAGTGCTGAGGGAGTGCTGCACTGTCAGAGGGTCAGTACTGAGGGAGTGCCGCACTGTCAGAGGGTCAGGACTGAGGGAGTGCCGCACTGTCAAAGGGTCAGTACTGATGGAGTGCCGCACTGTCAGAGGGTCAGTACTGAGGGAGTGCTGCACTGTCAGAGGGTCAGTACTGAGGGAGTGCCGCACTGTCAGAGGGTCAGTATTGAGGGAGTGCCGCACTGTCAGAGGGTCAGTACTGAGGGAGTGCCGCACTGTCAGAGGGTCAGTACTGAGGGAGTGCCGCACTGTCAGAGAGTCAGTACTGAGGGAGTGCCGCACTGTCAGAGGGTCAGTACTGAGGGAGTGCCGCACTGTCAGAGGGTCAGTACTGAGGGAGTGCCGCACTGTCAGAGGGTCAGTACTGAGGGAGTGCCGCACTGTCAGAGGGTCAGTATTGAGGGAGTGCCGCACTGTCAGAGGGTCAGTACTGAGGGAGTGCCGCACTGTCAGAGGGTCAGTACTGAGGGAGTGCCACACTGTCAGAGGGTCAGTACTGAGGGAGTGCCGCACTGTCAGAGGGTCAGTACTGAAGGAGTGCCACACTGTCAGAGGGTCAGTACTGAGGGAGTGCCGCACTGTCAGAGGGTCAGTACTGAGCGAGTGCCGCACTGTCAGAGGGTCAGTACTGAGGGAGTGCTGCACTGTCAGAGGGTCAGTATTGAGGGAGCGCCGCACTGTCAGAGGGTCAGTACTGAGGGTGTGCCGCACTGTCAGAGGGTCAGTATTGAGGGAGCGCCGCACTGTCAGATGGTCAGTACTGAGGGAGTGCCGCACTGTCAGAGGGTCAGTATTGAGGGAGTGCCGCACTGTCAGAGGGTCAGTACTGAGGGAGTGCCGCACTGTCAGAGGGTCAGTGCTGAGGGAGTGCCGCACTGTCAGAGGGTCAGTACTGAGGGAGTGCCGCACTGTCAGAGGGTCAGTATTGAGGGAGTGCCGCACTGTCAGAGGGTCAGTACTGAGGGAGTGCCGCACTGTCAGAGGGTCAGTGCTGAGGGAGTGCCGCACTGTCAGAGGGTCAGTACTGAGGGAGTGCCGCACTGTCAGAGGGTCAGTACTGAGGGAGTGCCGCACTGTCAGAGGGTCAGTACTGAGGGAGTGCCGCACTGTCAGAGGGTCAGTACTGAGGGAGTGCCGCACTGTCAGAGGGTCAGTACTGAGGGAGTGCCGCACTGTCAGAGGGTCAGTACTGAAGGAGTGCCGCACTGTCAGAGGGTCAGTACTGAGGGAGTGCCGCACTGTCAGAGGGTCAGCGCTGAGGGAGTGCTGCACTGTCAGAGGGTCAGTACTGAGAGAGTGCCGCACTGTCAGAGGGTCAGTACTGAGGGAGTGCCGCACTGTCAGAGGGTCAGTCCTGAGGGAGTGCCGCACTGTCAGAGGGTCAGTACTGAGGGGGTCTGGAGTGTGTAAGGGGGAAAGGGGGGGGAAGGGGGGTGTACGGGGTCCGTACCTGTGAAATATGCCAACCTGCGCTTCAGGCTGTCAAAAACGAACCACCTTTTCTTCCAGGTTTTGATACGGCCGCCCATCTTGGTGAGGTAACCCCGACACGCCCTGTCTGTCAGGGTCAGCTGACGGCACGCCTCCACCCCGTGTCCAGAAGCTTCTACGTGAGCGCGCAGGTTAAAGGTCGCCGGACTGATTGGTGCCCGTTGGGCGCTAAGGCTTTGCTGCTTGGGAGCAAGAGAGAGAGGGCAAGGGTCACGCAAATACAAGATGGCCGCCCAGCGATCAGCAAACATCAACTGAGATACAATAGCCCTTCCTGAATAAGGAATAGGAAGAGGCCATTCAGCCCCTTCAGTCTGTACTGATATTTAGCATCTGTTCTGATTGTGGTCTTAACCCCACTTTCACCTCTGACACCTCCCCCCATGACCCTCGAACCCTGTGTCGATCAAATCTCCATCTCGAATCTATTTGATGAGCCACAGACATCACTGTATCTCTCTCCCTCTC